>NW_027130469.1:0-1531 GCF_026122565.2 Emydura macquarii macquarii
CCTCTTTTCTTTGTTTATGGTGCTTATCTCTGCCAAGGTCAGAGAGAGAGATTAACAGGAGAAATGAGGAGTCAGCCTTAAGTAGTTTTTGCTTTCTTTTTAGTCTTGGGAAATAGACCAGACAATTTTGATAGATAAGTTGAAATCTTCTGCCCTTATCTTTCGTGTTATGCATATCTTTACAATTAGAAGAGGTAGAAAGTGTAAAGCCAATAGCAATAATAATAATAATTTGAGTGTACCAATAAGCATTAAGAATTTATGCATATGTAATTTCTTTGTTTGTGATTGTATAAATATGCAAGAGAGCATGCCTTCGGGGTCTCACACTGACCACTTGCTGGGAAGTGTCCAACCTCTGCAGAAATAAAACTTGGAGACTGCCCAACTACCTGCGTGGATCTCTTTTCTATCAGGTACAGGGTAAACAAACCTCATTTGGAATCTTTTTCCAACACTTTCCACAGAAATCTGCTCATTTCCTGCAGAAATTTCAGTTGCCATGGCCCTGCCCAGCTGTAGCTGCCTGGATCCCCAAGAGAAATTGGAGGCTTTTCGTTTCCCTCTCCTCATAAATGAAGGTTGCACTGACTGAGTCTATGGCTGCATTCTGGGTTTGGAAAGGTCAAAACCTCCTGCCCAGTCTATACCTCACCAGCTACTATATCCAGCCTTCAGATCTCCATGCAGCCTCCTTCATCCCTACAACAGTCCCTTCAGCAGATCCCATGGGCAGTGGCTACTGTGACAGGCTCCAGTAGCACATCTCCGATGAACCTGTGCTCCCAGGGGCCTGGAGAGGATCCTAGAGCAGTTGTGGAGGCACAGAGATTGTGGGTGGGAGGGACTACCTATCAGGGGATCTCTGAGATCAGTGAGTAACTTTGGGGATCCATGGATGCTGGGTCCTACCCTTTATTCCTCAGAGAGAAGGGAAGGCACATCCAGAACTGGAACAATCTGAGGGAAATTTCCAGGTAGGAGCTTTGTGGAATCTTCCTTCCTCAGCCTGCATCCTGGGAAATGGGAAAGCAGGAAAGAGGTTGGCGGGGAGAAATGTGACCCTACATAACTATTAGTTGTCTGATTTACTGTACTGCAGTAAGATAACAGCTGTCACAGCATCATCGTTACCAGTCGGCCGCCCTCAAGGGAACCCTGTGACTCCTCTGAGCCATACGCACAGCACTGACAAGCTGAATTGAAGGAATAGAGCCTGCGGCAGGGCTTGCGCTGCTGTCCACTTCGTTGTCATCACCGAGCATCCCCTGTGACTGGGCTTCCTACAATTTGCCATTGGCCATGCTGAGGTTAAAGCTGGCACACACTGAACCAATCAGCTGAGGGTCCCAAGTGGCCAAGTGGCCCACAAGGAAATGGGGAAACATGCTTCATAAGGACAGTTGCATAAGGACAGTTGTGTCTGAGCAGACACTGCCTGCTGCCCGTGCAAGCTCTCCGCTGACTCCTTCTCCGTTAGGGTGCAGATCGCTGCTGGCAGCTGCTCCCCTTCTCGCAGGCATTGGGTACG
>NW_027130470.1:0-1519 GCF_026122565.2 Emydura macquarii macquarii
AGACGTAATGGTGCAGGAAGCCACGGGAATAAAGGCCTTGTTATGGACGTTGCTGTATCCAGCACTTCTTGGCTTCCCGTTGTAGCCCTTTGCAAACATTTCACTAGCAAACAGCTCAGGAGCACCTACGTGAAAATGAGGGATAACAGGAAAAAAATCCAGCAGCGTGCATGTAACCCAGTCCTACCTATCCCAGGCAGCTTGTGGGGCCTCCCATGAGAATGGGCAGCAAGAGCCATTGGAGGATGAGCACCAGGAGACCAGTAGAGAGAGAGCTCCCTGGAAAGCCAGGATCTCTCCGACTCTGGATCCTGACACCGGCTAGGTAGACAGCAAGCCTCATTCTTACCCTGCAGCAACCCAGAAAGGGACTGAGGAGGCTGACCCTCTGGAGGGAACTGCAACACGTAAGTCTCAAATTTTAGATGTTAAAGCTTTTCAATTGCGCTGCGCTGCCGTGCTAGCCTCTGTTCCAGCTGCCTCGTGGTCGTGGCTGGTGTACGAGGATGTGAGCTAGATGCTTTTCTGAGTCTAGCGTCTCCACCTCCCTCCCTTCCTGGGCCCATGCTGTCCGTCCCCCATCCACCTTTCCAAAATGGCAGCTACTGCGATCAAGCGATGTGCATGGCATGTCCGGTCCTTGACTGCCAATTGTTTTCAAACCCAGGAAGGGACAAGCCCATCTGTTCAGCTGTCCTATCTACTAATCGCTTCTCTTCCCTCCCCCCACCCACAACTCCCATTTCCTACCTCAAAATAGTCTATTGACCCCCACCCCCCTTTACAGTGCAGCCCACAGCCTCTCCCCATGGCAGATTCAAATAAGGAAAGCATTCTCTTGTGTGACGTGCAAAAGTTGGAGGCTGTTTACAGGAAAAGAAGTTTGGTTGGTGTTCCGATTTTGCAGGAGGCAGACATGGACATGGCATGCCCGTCAAACTACAAAGAGTACAGCTCCCACTGAAGTTGCACATGCCCTGTAACACACCCGCTCTGATGGACGGGTCACAGTGAATGCTTCTGACGTCTATTCTTCTCTGCACTTTCAGTGTGTTTGCCAGGGAGATAAGGTCAAATCTAAAGCTGAGGAAAATTGCTTCATTTTTGTTTGGAGATTATGAGGAGCGATTGCCTGGCCACCTTCCCCAGGGATAGCTCTTGACTCCGGCTCCTGCAGCACTTCAGTGGGACCATCTTGGCGAATAACTTCAGTGTGTGTCATGGGGTTGTCCTTTGCCTTTTTGAATAAGATCATTTTCTGCCTCAGTTTCCCAGCTCGGTGTCATGTCAGTCAGGACAGCCTTCAGGGCTGTAGATGGAATTACTCTCCATCTTGCCCTCAGATCTGTCCCTGCTACCCCTCTGACATCTAATCAACTCCAAGGCACTGCAAAGCCAGACCAGGGCCAGAATTCCTAGCCCGGGAACTTACTTCATGCATGCTCGATGCCCCCAAGACACAACCGCAAAACCGAACAGCAGGTACTGGGTGGGCAAAAGCCCCCCTGCGTGCACCATT
>NW_027130471.1:0-1552 GCF_026122565.2 Emydura macquarii macquarii
GAGTGGCCCCCTTGGCCCCTTGCCAGCTTCCCCCAATCTCTCCCACTAGGGAGTCATTCCTGTGTTCTCCCATCCCTGTCCACCCCATTCCAGGGACCTTCAATCTCTCTCCCATGGCATGGATTCTGTGTGTCCCCCATTCCTGAATCTCCTCCCATAGCTTCGTGTCCCCGCTTCCCATGGCTAGAGGCTCTATGTGAACCATCTTTCTTCTCATGACCCCCTGTCATCCCTCCCACCGTGTTTTCAAGTTTTTCTCAGGTTCCCCCAAGGCTAGAAACTCACATTTTCCTTTAATGAAAGTCGAGCGTCCCTTCTCATCACGTGACTCAGGGAGCTGGGGCTTTAAGGAAAACACCAAATAGCGTGAGACTTGCGTTAAAATCCTGAGAGTTGGCAATGCTGGTTCGGGGCAGCTTTCATAGCTCCAGCCCACGGCACAGGGGGTAACAGCGGTGAGTGATAGAAACTAGAAAACATCACAGACAGGAAAGGGTGGGAAAAGCCTCTTTGCCCAGGTGTACGTTAAACAATGCAGTTCCTGTGAATAACACAGCAAGGCATCCAGGGAGAGGTCCAAAGCTATTTGTTGGATCACTTGGATAATGGGTGGGGAAATGCCCTAAAGGAATGGAGCCTTTATCAGGTCCTACAGACCACTTCCTCTACTGCTGAGTAACCCATCCCTCTTCTCCTGACTGAGCTGCAGATCTGCTTTTGGGATGAGACTTTTCCATGTCCTGTCTCAGGTGTGAATCACCAGGCATGAGAGACTTCCCTTCTTCTTCTTTTATATAGAGTCATAGATTTTAAGGGACCATAGACCATCTACTCAGACCCTGGCTTGAGCATTTCACCCTTTAGGGAGACAGGGGTTGGGTGAATTTACTCCAGGGGCTGATGCTGCCTCCTGCAATCCCGGGTGCAGGACAGGGAAAGCGACGGTGGCATCCACTGACTTTGCCCCCCAGGTGGGTCTTGCATTGAAAGCAGCTTGAGCCAAGCAGAGGGACGGGCGACAACTCAGGAAATCCTTCTTTTGCCACCGGTGGCCCTAGGTTTCCATTCTAGTGTTTCTGTGTCTCTTGCTACTGAGTGTTTTTCCCAGCTCCTGGAGTCATGTGATTAGAGACTTGTTCCTGCCCCATTGAAGCCAGGGGAGTTTTGCCACTGACGTCACTGCAGGCTGGATCTGATGAGATTCTCAGGGTTGGTTTCATTTCAATGTAAGTGTCCAGGCCTCGCCTGAGCCCAGCGCCCCACGGAGCGGGCTTGCTGCGGGGATATGGAAAAACGAATTAATGCTGAACTCAGTTAAAGTGCATAACAAACAACTGCCTTTCCCAGAAGTCCAAGGCAAATACTGTCAAAGTTAGAGCCCGGACCTGGCCAGGTTACTTGAGATAGGGCAGGGAGAGCCCCCTTCCCTATCCTACCGTTGTCAGCTTGGCGTGCGTGTGTTGCCGTGTGCTGCCCCAGCTCTGCACAGATAGCTAGCTCAGCAGAGCCTGATACCAGAAAGAGCACAAACTCGGTTTAGTGGCGAAGGCAC
>NW_027130472.1:0-1550 GCF_026122565.2 Emydura macquarii macquarii
ATTGACACTTCAGGAGAGTCTATGGGGGTCCTAAGCGTCAGGCCGGAGGTGGGGGGGTCAGGTATCCACTCTACGGACTCGTCTCTGTGTCCTCTCTACATTGAACACACTTTCACCCTCCACAGAAGCTTCCAGAGTGCCCTTTGATACATCATGGGAGTCTAAGGGGGTTCTAAGTGTCATCCCGGAGAGGAGGTCAGGAAATGACCCATCCCGAAGTGGGTCGAGTATCCACTCTACGAACTCGTCTGTTCATTGAACACCCTTTCACGCTCCACAGAAGCTTCCAGAGTGCCCATTGACACATCATGGGAGTCTATGGAGGTTCTAAGTGTCAGCGCTGAGAGGAGGTGAAATGTCGAAGGGTCTTGTCACGAAATCGTCTCTTCATTGAACCCATCCCAGAAGCTTCCAGAGTGATTATTGGTCATGGTGTCCCAGAGAGAAGGTCTCTCCCCGTGCCGATTGACACATCAGGAGAGTCTATGGGGGTTCTAAGTGTCAGGCCGGAGGTGGGGGGGTCAGGTAATGACCCTTCCAGAAGTGGGTCGGGTATCCACTCTACGAACTCGTCTCTGTGTCCTCTCTACATTGAACACACTTTCACCCTCCACAGAAGTTTCCAGAGTGCCGCTTGACACATCATGGGAGTCTAAGGGGGTTCTAAGTGTCATCCCGGAGAGGAGGTCAGGAAATGACCCATCCCGAAGTGGGTCGAGTAACCCCTCTACGAAGTCGTCTATTCATTGAACACACTTTCACCCTCCACAGAAGCTTCCAGAGTGCCGCTTGACACATCATGGGAGTCTATGGGGGTTCTAAGTGTCAGCGCTGAGAGGAGGTCAGGAAATTACCCATCCCGAAGTTAGTCTTGTAACCCCTCTACGAAATCGTCTCTTCATTGAACACACTTTCACCCTCCACAGAAGCTTCCAGAGTGCCGATTGACACATCATGGGAGTCTAAGGGGGTTCTAAGTGTCATCCCGGAGAGGAGGTCAGGCAATGACCCATTCAGAAGTCGGTCTAGTAACGCCTCTACGAACGCGTTTCTGTGCCCTATCTCCTTTGAACACACTTTCACCCTCCATAGAAGCTTCCAGAGTGCCCATTGACACATCATGGGAGTCTATGGGGGTTCTAAGTGTCAGGCCTGAGGGGGTGGGTCAGGAAATGACCCATCCCGAAGTCAGCGTCGTCTCTTCATTGAACAAACTTTCACCCTCCACAGAAGCTTCCAGAGTGATTATTGGCACATCAAGAGAGTCTATGGGGGTTCTTAGTGTCATCTGAGAGAAGGTCAGGTAATGACCCATCCCGAAGTCGTCAGTATCCACTCTACGACTCGTCTCTGTGTCCCTCTCTACATTGAACACACTTTCACCCTCCACAGAAGTTTCCAGAGTGCCGCTTGACACATCATGGGAGTCTATGGGAGTTGTAAGTGTTAGGCCTGAGGGTGGGTCAGGAAATGACCCATCCGAAGTGGGTCCAGTATCCGTCTCCACTCTACGATCTCGTCTCTGTGTCCTCTCTACATTAAACACACTT
>NW_027130473.1:0-1539 GCF_026122565.2 Emydura macquarii macquarii
CTATTTACAAATGAGAGACATACTTATTTCACTTCCTAGTAATCTATAAAGACTTTTTTATATCTGAATGCTTGTCAGTTGTATTAAACCAGAAATGAATTTCTAGTCAGTAAATTATTACAGCCACCCCATATATTGCAGAAAATTGGCATGAATGCTGGGCTTAAATAGTGATCCACAACTTTAAGTGCAGAGGTTTCAAAATACACAAAAGTCTTACACAGTTTTTAGCTAAAAAACGTGAAATATTGTTAGAACTCCAGAAGTTCTGTGGAATTAAAAGTCAGGAGGAAGCAAAAAATAAAAAAGTGATATTTCAAGAAGAAACCAAAATGAAGTCTTGTTGCAGCAATACAGCGGTAAAGAAGAGGCAATTCAGGACACTTATTGTAGATGCTATTTGCTAAACTGCAAAGCCTTAGGAGTACAGAGTTGTACACAAAAGTGTGCAATTGCAAAATTAGTTTGTGAATACAATTCCCACAGTTGCATGTGTAATTATGGCAACATGACTATGTTAATTTTGTTGCTTAACCCATTCATTAAGTATTTCGGTAATGTTAGGCACCGTACGCATAAGAAGCTAGCTCTGCAAGGTGGTAAATTTCATCAGCTGCAGACTGACAACAAGCAGATTAAACAAATAAATGGGGTAGTAGAAGGACGAGGTAAGCAGCAAAACAACATTAATCAACTTAATAAATAGCCGTGATTAAATCTTCTGAGAGATGCTGAGCATGTAAAATACAATCTAAGCACCCTCGACTCCCACTGAAGTCAGAGGGAGCTGTAGGTGCCCAGTGTCTTGCAAGACTGAGCTCTTATGGACAGATACAGACCTCAGAGAAAACAGTAGACATTGTAGCCTAATATCTTTGTGGATCTGCACATGGGAGACTCTGCAGCACATATAGTTATCTCCTCTAATGATAATTTGCCAAAGAAAATGGAGAGGGAGAGGAGGCAAAAACCGGCCATCTGGCCATTGTCTGATCTTCTGGTATATTACACCAATGTGTTAGATGCAGTACTATAAGCATTGTGTGAGACTAGTTGCTGATGATACAAAATTACTCAAGATCATTATGCTCAAAGCTGACTGTGAACAGTTACTAAGGGATCTCACTAACCTGGGTAATTGTGTAACAAATTGGCAGATGAAATTCAATGTTTATAAGTGCAAATAATGCATAATGAAAAAATAACTGCAACTATAAATACAAAATGTTGGTGTTTAAATTAGTTGTTACCACTCAAGAAAGAGATCTTGGAGTCATCATGGATAGTTCTCTGAAAACATCTGCTCAATGTGCAGCAGCAGTGAAAAAAACCTAACAATGTTCGGAACCATTACGAAAGGGATAGATAATAAAATACAAAATATCTTAGTGTCTCTACATAAATCCATAGTGTGCCCACATCTTGAATACTGTGTGCAGTTCCGGTCACCACATCTCAAAAGTGGTACATTAGAATGGAAAAGGTGAACAGCTTCCATATGAGGAAAGATTAAGAAGACTGGAACTGTTCATCTTAAAA
>NW_027130474.1:0-155857 GCF_026122565.2 Emydura macquarii macquarii
GACCTGATGGCTACTTAAGTGGAAAGTTACAGCAGGCCTGGTGGTGGACACCGGGTCAAGTGAGGCTGCCTACAGGGAGCTGGAAGGTGGCCACTTTCACTCAGGCGCCTCACTGGCGGCGAGTTCCGCGGACTTGGCCGCCATCCACTAGATAGTAGAAAGTATCCAAGGTCGTAAACAAGAAAGCTATGTAAGCTAAGAAGCTACCAATAATATGTAAGCTGTTCCCATGCTAAGTGTGTGAAATTATATAATAGCCAATCAGCAATTGTGTGACCATTGTATGCAGAGATGATAAAAAGGTATATAAGCTGGAGAACAAGATGGAATAAACGATTCTGCTTGCAATCATATTGGTTGTTGTGCTTTATCCGTCCCGCATCCTCTGCCATCAGCAGTGGAATCCTCCCTCGTCCTCTGCTATCAGCATTGGAACCCAACACACTTCCCCCATGCATCACTCCATTTCTGATTTCCCAAATACAACCAACAAACCAAACAATCTTGAGCGCTTCATCCACTCCCAATAAATTATTTCTGCTCTTTCAATAGCCCCTCTTCTCTGGCCCTTACCTCACCATGTTGTCTATTTTGTGTCTTACCTTATTGCCTAGGTTACCGTAGCAACAGAGCTTAGCTTATTGCCATAGCAATAGAGTTAGACTATTAGGGGATAAACCAGCCAGTCCCGGCTGGTTTTAGTGTAGTTCAATAAAGACTTTTCATGGGTTTGCATCTCTCTGTGTTCCGTGCTGATTGCTCTCTGAATACAAGTACTTTCCAAGGATTTAATGTAACAAAAGTGGTGACAGAGGATGGGATCGACCTGTGCTGCACCAGCAAAGAAGTCAATGTAAGGAAAAAAAAATCTTTTTGCTGTTTTGGGGGCTGGACTGTTTACACTGATGGTTCAAACAAACTAAAACAGGCTCTGCTTTGTTCTGACTGAAGTGAAGCAGACAGACTGGGAATGGGGAAAAGCAGTGCTAGTGAATGGAAATCACCAGCAATTGCGTGTGAACAACCCCAATACACATGAATAAAAGACACTAAACGACAAAAGGAAAAAAAAAAAGAGGGGCAGCAATGGCTACATTTACAGGGCCCCTGGGACCTTTTGATGAGACTCTAGAGAATTCAAACTCATATACTGAGCGCTTTCAGCTTTTTGTTATTGCAAATGAAGTTACAGATGCAAAGAATGTGTCCATTTTCTTAAGTGTTGTAGGAGCTAAAACCTATACTTCATTGCGCAGTTTAGTGCATCCTGATAAGCCAGAGACAAAATCTTACACTGTCATTGTGAAAATCCTGGAGGCACATTTTTCTCCAAAACTGCTGGTAATTGCAGAGAGATTTAGGTTCCACAAAAGGAATCAAGAAGAAGGTGAAACAATTGTGCAATTTGTAGCATCTCTGAAGAAGCTTTCTGAGTACTGTGAATTTAATGATGTGTTAAATGACAACCTACGTGATAGGTTAGTGTGTGGTCTGCACAAGGAAGCAATACAGAAGTGCCTATTAACAGAGGCCCAGCTCACCTGTCAGAAGGCCATTGAAATTGCAATCTCTATGGACCTGGCTGCAAACGAAGCCCAACAGCTTAGTGCGTCGACCAGAGTGCATAAGGTGTCACAAGAACCTACCCACAAGACAGTGGGGAGCCAGGAATGTTACCACTGTGGAAAGCCGGATCACCATGCATTGGAATGCTGGTGTAAAGACCGAGTGTGTCGACAATGTGGCAGAAAGGCAAACAAAAGAAAGAAAAGTCCAACAGAAACCTGCAAACCAGAGAAGAAGCAGCCTGCTGTCTGGCAGACCAAAAGGAAAATCTGCACGTGGTAGAGTAGACTCAGGATGACCAAAGTGATACCCAGTCAGAAGAAGTGCCACACCATGTCTTGTTCATGGCAGTTGGCTCACATATATACTGGATAACCCTGCTGTTGGAAGGTAAACACATATGCATGGAACTCGACACCAGCACAGCAGTTTCACTGGTCTCAGACACTATATATAAGGAGAAGTTAAAGCATCTCCCGCTTAAGCCAACAAAAATTGTTCTGAAGATGTACACTGGAGAAGCTGTACCCATGTTGGGCACTATTGATGTTAGATGGAGCTCAATGAAAAGACTGCTCAATTGCCACTGTTTGTGGTGGAAGGCAATTACCCAGCCTTACTGGGAAGGTCATGGCTTGGGAAGATCCAGCTAAACTGGGCAGAAGTGCACAGGATGGCTAAAGAAGAAACAGGTCTGACAGCTGTATTAAAGAAACATGTTTTTGGAGAGGACCTGGGAAGTATGAAGGGAATCACTGTGAAATTGAACATTAAGCCTGACAGCCAACCAAAATGTCTGAAAGCCAGAACTGTGCCATATGCCATCAGGCCAAAGGTTGAGCGGACCTGGAGCGCCTAGTATCTGTTACCCACAGCCAATGGGCAACCCCAATTGTTCCAGTATTGAAGAAAGATGGTTCCAGTATGATTTGTGGGGATCTTAAGGTCACTGTTAACCTGGATGTGTGCGCGGAGCAATACCCTCTTCCCCGCATCAATGACCTCTTCGCTGGCTTGGCTGGTGGACAAAAGTTCAGCAAGATTGATCTGAGTCAGGCGTATTTACAGATGCACATCGATGAGAAATCCCAAGAGCTGTTGACTATCATGACACAAAAAGGGCTGTACCAATACTATCACTTGCCCTTTGGAATAATGTCTGCGCCAGCTTTGTTCCAGAAGGCTATGGACCGGATCTTGAGTGGCTTGCCAGGAGTCCAGTGCTATCTTGACAACATCCTGGTCACTGGCAAGAATGAGGAGGATCACCTTAAGAACTTGGAGGCTGCCCTACAAAGAAGCGTATGACCTACGAGTCCGCAAAGACAAATGTGAATTCTTCCAGCCCTTTGTTAAATATTTGGGACATATCATAGATGCTACTGGCCTTCGTAAGGCTCCTGCAAAAGTCAAGGTTATTGTGGAAGCACCACCTCCTCAAAACATAAGCCAGCTTTAGTCTTTTTTAGGGTTAATGAACTATTATGGAAAGTTTATTCCACAGTTAGCAACACTACTAAAAGCACTACATGAACTCCTTGGCCAGAACAAGGTCTGGAAGTGAACTGAAGCCTGTGATGTTGCATTTAACAAGGCTAAAGGTGCATTGTTAAATTCAGAGATTCTGACACATTTTGATCCATCCTTACCTCTACAGTTGGCCTGCGATGGCTCCACTTATGGAGTGGGAGCGGTCGTGTCACACATTATGCCTTCGCGAGAGAAAAGACTCATTGCTTTTGCCTCATTCACCTTAAGCAAAGCAGAAAAACTAACTGTACCCAAATCAAACGTGAAGCACTGGGAATCGTTTTCAGCATTCAGAAATTTCACCAAAACCTGTTTCGACTACTACACTTCTCACCAACCATCGACTTCTAACATCATTTTTTGGACCACACACAGGCATTCCACCATTGGCTGCTAGTCATATGCAACGATGGGCATTGTTGCCTTCCGTACACACGAGATCAAATATCGGAAATCCACTCACACTGCAATGCAGATGGTCTCTCAAGGCTGCCTTTACCAGTTAAACATCAAGATATTGGGCAGAAAGAAATCTTCTAGTTTGAACATGTAGAGAACACACCCATCACTGCTACTCAAGTAAAGAAGGCAACTCGCGTTGACTCAGTACTGTCCCAAGTTGTGGACCTAGTGATGCATGGAACATTTCTATGGAACTCTCAGGTTTCACCCGACCTTCTTCCCTACATGTCCGGGAGGATGGAGTTATCAATCCATTCTGATTCATTGTTGGGGGGGATGCGTGTCTTTATTCCACCACTACTGAGATCACAGATGTTAGAACAGCTACATTCAGGTCACTGTGGAATATTGCTCATGAAAGAAATTGCACAAAGCTACTTTTGGTGGCCTGGCCTGGCCTGGCCTGGCCAGGACAATGCCATTCAAGAGAAGGCAAGAGCTTGTACTTCATGTCAGAGTGTGAGGAATGCACCTTAGTTGACGTCCCTACACACATGGGGCTGGCCTGAAAACCCATGGCAGTATATTCACGTTGATTTTGCTGGCCCATTTGAAGGAAGCATGTTCCTGGTTGTTGTAGATGCCCACTCTAAATGGTCAGAAGTCTCTGTAATGCTGTCCACTACTGCTGAAAGTACTATCCAGAAACTGTGTGAAATATTTAGTCATTTTGGTCTGCCAAAACAACTTGTGAGCAACAACAGTTCATCTCTCAAGAGTTTGAAAATTTTATGAAAGTAAATAGGCTACATCACATCATTTCAGCACTGTATCATCCATCTACCAATGGATTAGCTGAAAGGTTTGTGCAGACCATGAAACAAGCTTTAAGATCTGCAAAGGGATATTAGTCCCTTCAAAAGTGTCTAGGCACCTTCTTACTATCCTACAGAAACACACCTCATGCTACAAACAAAGTGTCCATGGCCTTTCTAATGATGGAACAACAGCTGCCCTACTTCTCCTGAACATGATCACCACTGCTCCAGCCCTCCCTCCCTAGATCATAGACACCCCCCCAGATCCCTTTTACTAACTTTGCCAGGTGACAACCCCACATTACTTCTTTCCTCCTCAATCACAGATCCTTCCCCGAAGTCACAGGCTCACCAGTTCTTCTGCCTCAGCTTCTACAGCTGTGGTCCATTGTGTGGGAGTGGGTGGGGTGAGTTCCACTTTCATTAATGGGAGGAGCTCTCTTAGATGCTAGCCCTCCACCAGTTCTTCCTCCCCAAATTGCATGCTAATACTGCTGTGAAGAACCAGAATCTGTCAGCCCCTTCTCTCCTTCCCTGAATTATCCCCTCTGCTCATACCCCTGTGCTCCTTCAAACACCTACAACAAAAAGAGTTTTTATGCACACAAAGAGGGATGTCATAGGTGGCATTCAGCCCCACTAGCCCCTGATTTCCAGCTAACACTGGTCAACAAACATACTTTTATACAAGAAACAGGAGACTCCGTTAACCCTTTCACTAACCCAAATCAAAATTACTCTGCACCATCTAGCATTAGATCCAAGCTTGCAGAGCCTTCACAGCAATCATTCCAATACATTTTTATACTTTGCAGATGTACATTGGTGGAGTGGACGATTTATCTGTCTTTAACATATGCCTTTCTGAGGCCAAACTGACAGCTTCAGGCAACAATCCATTCAGATTAATTAGACATTGAAATCACAGACAAGGAAAATGGAAAACTTCGTAATAATTTACCTAGATGCCTTTTTGGAAAAACAAAGCAAAAAAAAAAAAAGAGTTCTGTGGCACTTTAAAGACTAACAAATTTAATTTTAGCAAGCATAAGCTTTCGTGAGGCTCAGCTCACTTCGTTGTTAGTCTTTAAAGTGCCACAGAACTCTTGTTTTTGCTGTATACAGACTAACACGGCTACCCCCCTGGAACTCTTCTACAAAGCAAAAGAAGTTGCTGAAAGGCCATTTGGGGAGACTGGAAAATAAACTGAGGGTTCATTAGGTCTGCTAGGAGAAGAGCAAAACGGCTTCCAGAGATTCTTCAAATGAGTGTTTGAGGTTTCAGTATTTATGGAAAAAGAGACCATTAGACTCTGCCCTTTGATTTACCACTAGATCTAACAGAATGGATTTTATTCCCAGAGGACAAATTTTGTTAAGAACAAAAGGTTGAGACTATATTGCCCTTTAAAACAACAATAATACTGTTGAACACACACACAGCCAAATTTGCAGACAACAGTCTATGTTTTTACAAGACTTCCCAACACCAGTGTATATGAGTCACCCGAACTATGAAGTATCTCTCCTGCCCCTTTCTCACCTCTAGTAAGCAGGTACTGGGCCTTGTATGTTTTAATGATGAGGAAAGTGGTTTGCATTTTTTTTTTATATACATACAGTAGAATCTCAGAGTTGCAAACACCTCAGGAATGGAGGTTGTTTGTAACTCTGAAACGTTCGTAACTCTGAACAAAACAAACTTTTGAAAGAACAATCATAATAACGGAACATTGACTTAATACAGATTTTCAAACTTTACTATGCAAAAGAAAAATGCTGCTTTCCTCCCCCCCCCTTTTTTTTTAAGTAGCTTATATTTAACACAGTACTGTACTGTATTTGCCTGTCTCTTTCTCTTGCTGACTGATTGCATACATCCAGTTCCAAATGAGGTGTGTGATTGACTGGTCAGTTCATAACTCTGAGGTTCTACTGTATATGGGATTATTTTGGGAAGTTTAGGCCAAAAGTTTCCAACACCAACTTCAATTCTGTTCCCACAACCCTACAAGCTGAAGGCCCATAGAAGAAGCTTAAACTTGTCCTGTTGTGCAGATTAATCCCAACAATACTGTCTTCAGATATAGGATTATATAATCTGCACCCATCTGTCCCGCCTTTATTCAAGACAAAGGGTTTCCACTACGTACTGAGGGGTGTCTTAATTGATTAAGGCAGATCCTTGCATCCTGGAAATTCTAATCTCCTTGACCCAAATTTGTTAGGGGGAACAACTGATTGTCTTTGCAAAGTGCAGTAATCATAATGAGCAGGCAAAAAAGATGATGTGCTGGGTGCATCTTGATCCTCTCATGTTGTCATGTGATTTGGTGGCTGACTAGAGGAGTTGTAGCCTAATCGATAGATTATGTATTAATTTATGTATTGCTTAATTCCCAGTTATCACTTTGAAGGTTGATAGGTTCTTGTCCCAAGATCAGGCCCTGTAATATGTAAATTATATAGTTGGGAACCCTGATGTGCACAATTACAACACTCACACTATAGGAACTCTTCTATAATTACAAAGAGTTTATGAATACATTTAGCAAAGTTTCAAACACCCCAACTCAGTAAAATAGGTAGAGATGCTACAGAATGTGCATCTACACATCCATATACTCACACCATCCCCTGTAGAACAACCTGAAATGTTTGCCATCATCTTCCTCATCACCATCACCTTCCCCTTCATCACCAGTAGCCATCATTCTGGCCCCTCTCAAAGACTACATCTCTTCCTCCTACTGCCTCAAGGCTGGAATGTAACTTTTATAATATGATACACTGACCCCATTATGTTTGATGCATATTCAGTAGGGGATTTTCCCCTTTTTCTTATTTGTATTTTCTCACCTTACTAGTGGTGGATTGTTCTTCTCCTATAGGTTAGTATATCAGTTATCTCAACTTATTATCATATACATCAGTTCATTACCATGGACCTCTTGTAGTTAGGTATCTGTGGATGTAGCTCATGTACCTGTTATGTACATCAGTTCTTTGCCATCACACTCTTATGGTTGGATCATGTAACTGTGGTTAGAAATTCTTCTTAAACACTTTATTTTCAGCTCTCCAATACTTGGGGTTTTCTGTGGAGCCGTTTATCTGTTTAAAATGTATCTGTACAAAGTTCATAGGCCTCAAGCCTTATGCTAAGTTGCTGAAGCTAATGTCTTACAATATATGGCCTGTAAGTACCTTACATTACTGTTGAATATAATAGAAAGCAGTGAATATAATAAAGGCAAGCTAATCCTAGGTGCTACAGAATAAGGCAGGTAGGATCTGGCAGTTGCTTGCTGCCTGAGTTGCAAAAAGCCTGTCAAGCAATGGCTACACGCTCACAGAGTCTCTTCTGCCATCCACGAGGAGTAGTAATGTGTATGGGATACACTGGAACCTCATAACTTGTGTAGAATGGGTTGGGTATTAGTGGTTCTCTGGAGTCTGTCTGGAAGGTCCCTGTAACAAAGCGCTGTGGCCTTCCTCGGAACCTAGGCCAAGGAAGAGTCATGATGCTCTTACTGGACAGAACCAGGCCCTGCAGGCCAAACAACCCAGAAGCGGAGGAGCGGAGCCAGGGCAGGGAAGGGAAGTATAAAAGGCCAGCCCAGCAGCTCAATCAGGGGGAAGCTGCTGCCAGAGGCAGACGTGTCTTCCCAGAGGCTGCGGTCTAGGTCTGACCCAGGCCCTGCGGCTGTTTGGAGCAACCACCCCACCGATCGGAGCCACAAAGCCTGACCAGATTGCCGGGCCCAAGAGACTGGAGAGAGCCGCCGAGCCTGAATGACTGGGAGCAGCTATCCGAGACCGCTGGGTGGGAGAAACTCCCTAAGGCCGACCCTGACCTGGAGGAGCTGACTGATATTGGGGACCCACAAGAGCGGACTGAGCCTGGAATACTGGAGGACCCCCTGGGATCCTGTGACCTGGAAGAGCTGCCCTCCACTGACGACCCTGAGAAGTTTCCAGACCTGCCGCTGGTCGACGGTGAGGGACTCGTGGGACTCCCACTCACCATCTACCCCAGCAACCCGGAGGAAGACGACTGGCCACAGGTACCCGGGGACAGCGTGGGCGGAAGTAGCCCAGGGACAGCCGACGCTAGAGTGGCTGAGTTTGGGATTGGACCAGTCGGTGTGTTGCAGCTGGATCCCCGCTGACTCAGTGGCAAATCACTTTGCCACTGCTCGGGCCCTGGGCTGGGACGCAGTGGAGTTGGGTGGGCCTGTGTCCCCCTCCCCCCATCCCTAACAACTCTGGGAGTGCTTGGCTTCCTCTGCACTGCTGGCCAGAGGACACCGAGCTTTGCCAGCCCCACCTGACTGTAAGGCCGGGGACTGTAGACCACTGTACCTGCCCCGCCCACTTGAGGGCTGGGGTCTATTGATTGCCTCATCAGCCCTGCCCGGCTTGAGGGCCAGGGGCTGTAGACTCTTTACCTTCCCCGCCTACTTGAGGGTTGACTGCAACAGACTTTTTACCAGACCCACCCTGCCTGAGGGCAGGGGGCAATAGACTGCTCGCCCGCCCTACCGATGGGAAGGCCGGGGGCACCATACCACCCCTGCCCTACATGAGGGCCAGGGGGCTACCAACTGTAAGGAAAGCCCACCCTGCTTGGGGGCCAGGGCTAAAAGACTCATAAGCTGAGAGCTTTTTCCCTCAGACTAAGGCGTTGTGGCTTTCCTCGGAGCCTGAGCCCAAGGTAGGGTCGCGACGCCCCAGCTGGACCGTACCACCGGCCTACAGTCATATCAAGAAGGTTAGAATAGGAAAAGTACAAGAAAGTTTCCAGTTTATAGAACAGACTGGAAATTGGGCATTCCCATAGGTCAGTGGATACAGGCCATAAACATAAAGGGTAAGATGGAGTAGTATCTGGCCCATTTGTAGAATGTAGCTGAATGTTCCTTCAGTACGTAGTTTTGGCAGGGATAATATGGGTGTGTGACCAATACTGGAAATGTATTTCATGCAGTTGAGGATAGATATTTAAAAACCTACTATTTTTCCTACAAGTCAACATCAATAACCTGTCGTTTTTAGAAAAATCACCAGGACAAAATTTATAACCTCACACTATCCAGAAAGAACTCTCTTCTTCATAAAGATACATCATCCAGGAGAAACACTGTGTGGAAAAATATTTTTCCGAAAATGAGGGTGATCAGAACTGGAGCTTTCAATGGAAACTTTGGCCAACCCTAATCATGGAGACACTAGTTAGGTTTATGGGAAGGAGACAGACTGAGTTTTTAATCCTGGTTTAGTCAAGTGTTAGCATACATGGTTCAAGACTCTAGCTTCTCAAACCTCCACCACACATTAAATGATAGACCAAATCTTTGTTAAGAGATCTTCCAATAAAGGAAAGGGAGTGGGAAATTGAAGCAGCAATGCTATACTTAGCAAACTAAATGTTTGATCTTGTCTACAAAATATCTACCCACCCCAACACGCTATTATAGAAGTTTGGAAAGGGCAATTATTTTTGAAGTGTATCTCTCTGACAAATACATCTGATCAAGCCTTCCATTGTAAATAATGTACTTATTGATTTGGGACCTTCATTCTGTTTCAGAATTGTCCACAAATTAGTCATGATTTTTGTGAGCTTTTTATTATTTTTACCTGGTCATTGACTAGTTCCTGAGAATACATTTGGTCCTATGGGCTATTCCAGATGATTCATAGCCAGGTTAATTTTCAATCCATGTGATTAGCCATCTAACGCATGGCCTAGTCATGCGGCTTACATACCCACAGAAATCTGACAACTTAAATGTGCTCATGTACCCATGTATTTAATGGGCAAGTGGATTAATGAAAATTTGGGGGAGTGGATGTAAAGACCCCAGGATAGTGCTATAAAATTTGGGCCCTTTTACAAAATTTTGGGGTTCCCTCAGAACATTAAGTGTGAATAGACTGAACTTTCTAATCCTGCCTTAATCCATTGGTCAGAAAGCCCAAGTAGTATGTAAATCTAAATCCATTCTGGAATGTCAATGTCAATGTAAATCTAAATCCATTCTGGAATGTCAAGTATCAAACACACAGATGGGGCTAACTAAAAGATTTGAAAACATCCCTCTCCTTTATGAATATGGGTTCAGGGACACACAGAAGAAACAGGCTATGTATCATGGCTATGTCGAGGACAATTTAGGCTTAATCAATTTTCGTGGTTATTTATAAGTTTTCAGACAGAACCATTGTCACATATAGTGTCCGGACATATACTTATGCCAGATAATAAACAGAGAAGACAAAACTGAGCCTCTCCCTGGTTACCAAGTTCTGAAGTACAGGGAAGCTCTTCTGCACTTCATAGCCTCTGATCCCTAGTCTGGATCTTCAGTCTCATTACCTCAGTTTTTGATCTGGTATTTCTCTGATTTGGGCCTTGTTCACTTGCTTTCATATAAAATTTCCATATTATGTATTCATTAGCTTTTCTCTGTGTTAAGCATTGTCTTATATAACCCACACATGCATGCATGTGCAACCTTCAATTTATACAACTTTTGCTATTTACATTATTTTCATGTCATTTTGCTCTTGGTTTTTCCCAGTAAAAGGGACTATTAGCATTACAGTTCTTGTATCTATTATACTCATTAACTTTCTTTTTACTTAAAATCTTCTAACGCAACATATTCCATCAACAAAACATCACCTTTCTCCTGTCAGCAGAGAGACTTACTTTAGCAAGCATGCACATAAGAAAAATTGGCAAAAACACTCATGCCAGGCAAAGTTAGGACAAGGCTTTGGAACAAATGTTACTTCATCCAAATTCATTCACTGTCCAGAATTAAACTATAAAAACAGCAAAACCTTTACTTTTACCATTTAGCAAATCTTCATCTATACATTTCAATATCATAATTGATAAGAACATAAAACAGAACACACTGGTTCAGACCAATGGTCCATCTAGCCCAGTATCCTGTCTTCTGACAGTGGCCAAAAGGGAGCAAACAGAACAGGGCAATTGATCATGTGATCCCTCCCCTGTGTTCTGGTCCCAGCATTTAGCAGTCAGAGATTTAGGGACACCCAGATCAGAGGATTGTGTCTCTGACCTTCTTGGCTAATAGCCATTGATGGACTTATCCTCCATAAATTTATCTAATCCTTTTTTAAACCCAATTATACTTTTGGCAGTCACAACATCCGCTGGCAATGAGTTCCACAGGTTGATTCAGTATATATATGTATCATCATAACTGGTTTTTATTTGAGCGTGGGAGTTATGGGAAGTACTGAGACTTTTAAATGTCAACATTTTTATCTTCAAACATAGGTTTTCAGGGGACTTCCTACTCGAAGTCCATCATCATGTGTGTAGATTATTAAAATGTCACGTGAGTAATTTTGCTCACTAAATTTTGAGGGGTGCTTTTATTTTAGGACCTTGATAATCATTGTTCCCCAACACCCAGGTCATATGCAACCAGCTGGATGGCCCTATGCGGTCCTCCCTCAAAGTTTCCCATGTAGAGGTATGCCAGAACTGGGACCAGGAGACTGCTGACGCATGTCATGGACAGTGATGGTGTGGCCAAACCACACTGGGCTATGTGTATTATGTTTCCACTGGGGGCCGTGATAGCTTAAATTAGGACAGCCTTATGCCTGAGACTAGAACAATCAATAACCACCTCCAAAATCTGCAGGATCACAAAGTTGGCATAAAGGCACCTAACAGCACCCAGTTCAAAACTGAGGCCACAATGTCTTTTATGTTAGGATTCCTCTTGATTTTTCAGCAGGGTTTATAGGCCTGCTTTGGAATTTCCATGAATTTGATGTTATACACCCATTTCCTGCATGCTTTTATAGTGCAACATTGCCATCTTCTGTCCACTCCTTCAATCAGCACAAAATGACAAATAATTGGATGAAATACAGTGTTACAGCTAACTTGTTCCAAAGCCGTTCAAAATGCAAATAGGATTACAATTAATCATTTTTAAATGAATTCTAACATTTTTTAAAATGTAAGATACGATATTGCAAGAAAGCATTTGGAGGAAGGATTATGAACAGAAATGAGTGTATTTAATACCAGTGAAAGCATTAAATCCTGGTACACTGAGATGTTAGCACAGGTGTACAAGCCGAAGACTTTTTTCAGATCCCTGCAATTCACTCATTCAAAAAAGAAATCATACATCCTTCAAGCTGAAGTTAATATGTGTTTGGATGATATAAACTGACAGTGCCAGGTTTTATCAGTTTGGGAAGGGACATGCCATATTCCTTTTTCAGTGGATTCAGTCACCTGTTCGAATCCTGTGTGTTTGGCTGCCTCATCTCAGACATAAACCCTGGGCGGCTGTGATCTCTGCAGTGACTCCAGCAGGGAGCTCAGGTAAATACAGTCTAATTTGCAACAGTGAATCCATGACAAAAACAACCCCCAAGCCTTCTAAATGAAACTCTGGTTTTTGCTGCAGTTACCACAGTCACAAGACCCTATGTCTTTAGAAAGTAGCCAGGGGTTGCTGGGGAAAGTCACCAGAGACTTTCTGAACCAGTTAGAAACCAGAGGCTTTGGGTCTGGCTTCCCTTGTGGTTCTTGGATGTTAATGGAGTCTATATGAGGGGGTCAAAATCTGATGGAACTGGAGCCCCAGGTAATATCCCTGGCTCATGGGGAATCCCCAAGTGGCTCAGAATAAGCACTGTATCATCTTGCAGCCCCTCTGTCAGAAGGGGAATGGTTAAGAGGAGGGAGCTAGCTCATAGTTCACTGCATAACAATGGCTGGAGGGGAAAAGTGGGGGATTCTGGCAGAGACAACTCTTACAAAAAGTATAGCACCATAAAAAAAAAAAACGAGAGTTCCGTGGCACTTGAAAGACTAACAAACTTAATTTTAGCAGGCATAAGCTTTCGTGAGGCTCAGCTCACTTTGTCAGATGCAGAGGTAGAAATGAGAAACATAGGATCATCATATACATATACCCGTATATATATATTCAAGTGACACAGAACTCTCGTTGTTTTTGCTGTATACAGACTAACACGGCTACCCCTCTGGAACTCTATAGCACCATAGGATCCTTAATGCACATGCAAAGCCAACAGGGCCTTTGTATGCAAAGCCCAGTCTAAAAGACATTTCTCTCATGTGGCAATGAGGTTTACCTACTTTGAAATACTGGCTTATAAGTGGCATATTTAAGAACATTTCTGAAAAATCAAACACTCTAGAGTTTCCATTTCAGAGCAGCACCCACAGAAATATCTTCATCGCATGTTTCAAGCTATGGTCAAACCTGATGCATTATCCCCCGTTCTCAAATATTTATTTTCTACTTCCACTGTGAAGCTTTTACAATTATTGTTGTTATTAAGATGAAATATTTACTAGTTCAGAATTAAAAATATTCCCTTTTTTAATTCAAAAGTTTACATTGAATTGCAGCAAAATGTTTGGAGTTTTGGATACAAGAGTGAGAGTTTATATTGTTCTTCTGTGTACAATCATGACTGTATCTATTACACATGGTTCTGGGTCTTTCCCCATTTCCATCATGGCTGCCCCTACTAGACACAATTGACTGGATTTTCAGATCTGAGGACACAGATAAGAATTATTACCTGATTTGCCTTTATAAGCACGTGTGCGCACAGCTTGGGCATTCACTGACAATTAGGCCCAGCGTGTCATATCAGTAGCCCTAAGAAAACTCAAAATGATCAAGGTGTTGCAAGAGAAATCTTTGGGAGTAAATAGCTGGCTGAAATATTTCTGGTCTCTTTTTCCTGTTTTCAACTTAATAAAACTTTAGATGAAACATGCCATCTTATGCACCTTTTTTCCATTTCCCCACCCCCAAAAGGCAACATGCCAAAGCTTACAGAGGCCAGGTCTGGGAGTCAGGAACGCCTGGATTCTGTTCCTGCTTCTGAAACTGACTGGGTTAGTACTTTGCACATTTCAAGCACTTTACAAACATGAGCCTCCCAATATACCTGTGAAGTAACCTCTATTTTACAGATGAGGGAACAGAGGATCTCAAATGACTTGCCCTGGGTCAAACAGCAGATTGGTGTCAGAGCCAGGTTTCAAACACAGAGCTCATGACCCTCAGTCCCATGCTCAGTCCATTACAGCAGTGCTCACAGGCAAATAATTCAATTTCACTGTGTCTCAGTTTCCCCCATCATGGAATAACAGCTCCTCACAAGTGTGTTCTGGATTTAATTAGTTAACATTTGTGCAGGGCTTTGAAAATATAAAGCACTAGATAATAAATACTGTATCATCAAGTGTCCTTGTAGCTTGGCTAAGCAGAGAGCAGCAATGTATCAGGGAGAATAAACATCACTCATGCCTCACACAGAGCCCCAGAGAGCCCCAGTGCTAAAGATTCAGGCCAGACAAAGGGAGCGTGGCTTGACAGAGTATTGACAGGGTATGGAATGAGAGGAACAAGAGTAGAGCAAGAGAGGAAGCAATTTTTATGTCTGACTGGCCAAATGTGGTAGTCTTACAGAACATGTACATTTCGTTAGTCCCATTGTCTGGCTGAGGTCACAAGCCCAGGGGAGAGAAAACAGCTGGTCATCCTCTCATCTAGGGAGGGATTCAGAGAGATTAGCAGCTTGGACAGAAAACAACAAAAACGGGATTCTATGTGGAAAAAGCAAACTAATCATTCAAAACTACAAATATTAAGTGTGAGAGAAACATGGGTTGCAATAGTACTAAAAGAAATCCAGAGGTGATAGTGGAAGCATGTTTGCAATGTGATGAGGATGTAAAAAGTGACTAATGCAGTTTTGGCCAGCATACACAAAGGCAGCAAACAACAGGAAAGTTTTGAGGTCTCTATACACAGCTCTGGCATCACCCTGTCTGCAACACCCAGAATTCAGTTTAGTAACACTTGAGGGCTGAGGAAAGATTAAGACAGCTGAAAATGTAGAGCTTCTATGTGCCAAGTCAAATATTTGACAGGTATTAAGACTCAGTGGAAGAGGAGTCTAGCATGGTACCAGTAACTAGGAGTAATGAGATAAATAAAGGAATGGAAAATAGGTAACATCAAGAAAAGCTTCCAGACCAGGAAATCTCTTAAGCAATGGAATGATCTCCTAAGGGAAACGATAAAAGTCCCATCATCACATGACTAGTCTGGACAAAACAGTAGAAGTACCAGAGGGAGCAATCCTGCCTTGGCAGAAAAATGGACTGAATGAACTAAACAGACTGTTTTTCATCTCTGACTTCAGTGACGTATTATCTCCTTCATTTTGTGCTACAGAATACATTGCAATATAGGGTTTCTGGAATTAGCACATTCACTGGATGGTACCCTAGTGTATTCTGTTGCTTTTCCCTATCTGAATTTCCTCCCTGAAGCTGACAGTGGGTGCAGTCACCCATATAATGACTAAGGTCTGACAGCAGACAGGCAACATGTTTTCTGTTAGGGAAATTCTTTTTCCCATCCCTTTTACCAGGTCAACAAATGCACATAGCAAATAGGCAAACAGCATCACTGCATTCAGTGAGAGGCACTGAGATGGACAACCTGTGAGGTATTGTGTTGTTATCCACATTTTACAAAAGGGAAATTAGACACAAACGCATGAGATCTTTTGCCTAATTGGCACTCAATTCAAGAACTGCATATGGCATGGAGAGCCATGATATCTGGGTTCTGCTTTGGACACGGACATGTTGAATGACCATGGACAAGTTACTTATTAACCTCTTGCTATATTTCCTGATTTTGGCCTCAGTGATATATTTCCAGAAACAAATGCTTCAGCGCTGAATTAAAATTGGAGATGGGCCCAAACTGAAATTCACATCCAAATGTACCCAGACATAGGGAAAGTTTGGATCTAAGCTTCATAACTTTAGCCTATTTACAGATTTAATAAGAGCCGCTCAAAAGCTTGTATGATAAAAATTGTCATCATGTTTAGATTGTTTTGAAGAAATTATTGGTTGAAATTTGTGATCTTTTTTACAAAAATTACCTCCTGTTTTTTGGCCAGTTCTATCTGATATCCAGTTTCTCTACCCACAGCTGTCATTCACAGACGCATGGATTCCAAGGCCAGAAGGGATCGTTGTGACCATCTAGTCTGACTTCCTGTATAACACAGGCCATAGAATGTCCCCAAAATAACTCCTAGAGCATATCTTTTAGAAAAGCATTGAGTCTTGATTTATCCACTCTTGAATCATTGTCTCCCCTAAATCATTTTAAGAAGCGTACACAGATTTGAGGAATCAAAACTTGGGATAAGCAAACCAGTTCAGATAAAATAAGAATCCCTTGAGCCAGTTTCCAACTTTCAGAGGGACAGATTCTGATACCCTTCTCACATTCATTAGCTCCTTCCTCCCATTGACTCCAGCGAGACTACTCATGACATAAGGTGCTACTCAACAGGAGTAGGAATATCAGAATTAGACCCACAAAAGTGCCAAAACAGTAAAAGATGCTTTTGTGATATCTCCAGTCTGATGGCAAGAGAAAATAGCAAACTTATGTGGGTTTGAGGAGAAGCATCTTTCTGCAAGATTTAAAATCTAATTTTGCGAGCAGACTAAAGAGTTTTGGATAATTCAAATAACTTTTGAATAAGCATCCAAAGTTTTCCCATTAATTAGAACCTAGAAAAACTTTTACCTGTTTCAGACACTCAGTTATATTCACCAGAGCTGACCAAGAACTGTCAGTGTACTCAGTTCTACCTATGGTCATCTTCTGAAGAATTTCAGAGGCTATTAGTGAGCTATCCCAGCCCACCTTTTGCATTAGCACACTACAAAAGGCAAAGAAGTAGAGGCCCCCATATATTACCATATATTCTACTATGGGTCAGTAGTGGCAAAACTGGGAACAAACAGTCGCAAATTTTTTCCCTTCCAATCATTGTTATAAGCAGAACTTAAGTAACACATGCACTCAGCCACCTTTTCCCATTTATTATCCAAGACAAGCCAAACTAATTAAGTAATCAGCCTCCAACAATCTATTCTTTCAGCATGAGAGACATTGAGAGAATCACAGCCTCCCATTAACTTTCCATGAAGTACCAGAAAAGCTAAGTGAAAAACCACCAGCCTGCAGACATCTTCTCCTCCAATTTACATTTTAATGGAAGAGCAGAAAACGTATTGCAAAGTGCTGGGAATTGATAGGGTTGTGTAGACTCGAAGGGTCTGGCTAATAGATGCACTGACCCACATTTTTCACATGTGATAGGGCAGTGGGGGAAACCAATGAAGAGCTCATCTGCAGCTGCATTAATTATGCTTTCTATGTGGAAATAGCAAAATATGCCACCAAGAGCTAGCTTGCAGACCACATTTGAGAGACAGTTTAGTCTAGTGTTTACAACAAATAACTGCGTGCCAGAAAGATCCAAAGCTCCAATGGTGGCCGAGCCACTGATTGTGTGATCGTCATGGTCAAGACTCTCAACTTTCTTGTGCCTTACTCAATTCAGTTGTAAAAGCTATAAAAGCAGCAGGACTTCCCTGAAAGACAGACATTGTGCCTGGATACAGCTTTCCAGCATAATTAGATTTCTCCAAGTCACTGTCACTGAAAAAAAGAGGAGCTAGTAAAAAGTTTTTGGCTGTGGCATTCACTTTCTCTGATTTAGCACATGCATTATTATGGCTCTGGGGTAGCTGTTCCTCATTGTCTTATCTCAGCTGGAGAACACAGCAGAAGTAAAAAGGTCCTGCACTGCCATCCCACTATTTCTCTCATCTACTTCTCTCATAGGACAGTGGCAAAACTATCTAAGAAATTCCAGCTTGCCTCCTAGACGTGAGAGCACTTTAAATCACTGGCTGTGGCAGAGAACTAAAACTGATGGAGACATTGATCCCTAGTCCCATTGTTCTGCCTGCTTAATATGTAATGCTGGTGAGCTGCAGCATCTTATGTTTTGGTTTTATTACAGATCATAAAACTAGATTAAAGAGGAGTCAGGTTTGTCCTTGCTTACACTTACCATGCATGCTTAAGTGGTTGACCCGAGCAAAGCTCTTCAAATATCTCTGAACAGAATGATCAAAAAGTGTCATGCATAGTCTGCTCCTACTACCTTCAGTAGGAATTGCACATAGCGGCAAAGGCCTGGATTTATGGTCTCTTTCTTCCTCACACTATGGGAGCATCAAACACTTGCTTAAGAAACAGTCAACATCTCGCCCTCACTAGATCCATCTAGGTATACAGATGACCCCCACCACCACTGTAGCATCTGTGCAGCACCTCCCAAGTTTGCTTGGATTTAGCTTCATAATACCCCTGTGTGGTAGGGAAATGTTACTGCCATTTGCAGATGGAGACCTGAGGCACAGAGAGACTAAAAGATCTGGAAAACGTCACACAGGAAATCTGTGGCAGAACCAGTAACTGAATCCACATCCCCTGAATTGCAATTCAGCGTCTTTACTGATCACAGTGGCACAGCAGAAAGGTAATAGAAACACACAGGCCTGCTACAGGTCTCTTTTAAATGAGAGAACTGACTTGACAGTGGCTGGCAGATGTGTAGCCATATTCTCCTACTTACCCTCTACGGAGTACCAAATTGAAAAGAAGAGCTGAATTTGCCATTGAATACTGAATAAGGAAAGCAGCATTGTTTAAGACAGACAAATACTTCCCAGATAAGTCATCTTTTTGCCCTCCAGGCAGCAATGACAAAGGTAGCTGTAAAAGGCTTGGACATTCACAAAGACAAGGTGGTGTTCCAACAAAGTAAAACGCTTCCTGCCATCACTTCAAGACTCTTCCAACCATTATTAGCCAGTGATGAAGCAGCCTTGGTTGGATGAATAGTGTTTCTCTCTTACTGTCAGTGCGTGAACAGCAGATCATTTAATCCATGAAAAATAGCCTACAGACATATTTTTCCCTGATCATCTTAAAAAATGGGGAAACAGTGGGTCTCCTAAGAAGCTCCAGTCTCAAGATGTGCGTTCCCTCATATTACACCTTCAGCAAAGCAGCACAAATTGTAACAGCATTAGAGCAGGGCATGCCCTGCCTTGACCTCAAGGACATGCCTCCCCTACATCATCTTGCAGAACTTGACACATCAGAGTAAAAGAGTAATCCATGAACAGGAAGGAAAAGCTGAGTAGCAATAGAGCACTTAGAGGGCTTTCATGAGTGTGTCTCAGTGTTATCAGGATATGCAGAAGCTCTATGGTGTGGGTCTTAACCCCAGGCACACCTCACAGATGAACTACAGCCACAATTTAGCCAAAGTGAGCAGAAAATATTCTAAAAGAAAAGAACAAACAAAAAAACCCAGAAAACACAATGCATGTGACTATTACCACCACTAGTACATGGCTCACTGATTGTCCCTTTGCCCTCCTCCTTCATTTGCTTTTTTGTATTCCATTTGCATCAGGGCAAGATCCCTTTTTAGTGCACACTGGTAAAGTACCTGTGGACACTCTCAAACAGTAAATAATAAAGTGGAGAACTTCCCACAGGCTGCCTTCTAGCCACATAGCTCATTATTCTCCTGCCTAGCAAGCAGACTAGAATTACAACAGTCAAAATTCAATCTATCAAAACCAATCCCAAACCACGTTAATTTTAAGATATCATAGTTATTTCCGTTTTTGTGAGGGGGAGGGAGGGACACAAGAAACCACCCATAAATACTTCATATAGATCTTTACATTTTTAAGAATAGATTTCACAACAACTTCCCTCTGGTCTTTCCTATTATCCTAGAATTTGCTAATTTAAAAATACATTGTTTGTGTTATTAACATGTTTTAGAAAGAGTCTGTATATAATGACATTAATCCTATATGCTATATCAGAATTGTAAGGGATGAGTTAGAAAAGAATTCTGCCAAGATCATAGGATATACTGCCTTGAGCTTATGGAATAGGTGTTTGTCTCAGGGCCAGAGAGAGTGAAGTCTTCCAGATGTTTCATCTCAGCTGGCCCTGGCTGAAAGCCTGGAAAGGAGAGCAGCAAGCAGCATCTAGGATGCTGCAAGGGGAGAGCAGAGATCATATTCAAAAAGCACAGACTGATCTGAAGTTGTGACTTATCCATTGCCAACAAGATCTTGGCCTTAGATGTTGTCACAGGGCTGGTACACCCCATCTCCCTTCAGGATGGAGCAAGGGTGTTATAGCCCTGTGGTTGGGTCCAATTGTCCACCCTAAGCCTCAGGGCAGCATGGCCTGGTAGCTGGATTCACTATATCAGCCCCTCTTTGCAGGGCTGCATCACCTAATGGCCAATGTCCTTAAGGCAGCCCTTCTTCACAGGGCTTTGTAGCCTGGTGTCCAGACCCCCTAAGTCAGCCTTTCTCTACAGGGCTGCGCAGCCTGGCAATCATAGTCAATAAGGTGGCACTTCTTTATGGGAGTGCATAGCCTAGTGTTCAGAGTGGGGCAAGATTGGGCCATCACCCAGGGAGGTGACAGCAGGGGTAAGGTGACCTAGGCCCTCTTTGCTCCACTGGTCCCAACCCAGGACCCTGATAGTGGCAAAACATGCTTGCCCTAGATCAGCGGGCATCCAGCCAAAACATGCTGCCTTTGTCCCAGTTTCACAACAGGATCATCGTCTAATTCCCCTGGATTACTCCTTACTCTGCTGTCCAGCATCACTGTCCATAAATCTCCTGGGCCTCTGAGGTCATTGGCTTGCGAAGCTCCTGGTGACTGTTCCTTTTGGGCTTCCACAGGCAGCTGGATGTCTGTCTGAGCTTCAGTGCCTTTGTCCTCCTTGATCTGGGGCTCTGGCAGCTCCTGGATGGGAGCTTGCATGGTGCATCCTCTCTCCTCAGCGGTCAGCTGCAACGGAGCTGGGCAACTCCCTTTTATACTGTGGCTCCAGTTGGAGTATACCCAGCAGATTTGAGGGGGCATGGGCTCCTCAGCCCACACAGTGAGATTCACTCCTACCGAACCAGTGCGGGGCACCCTGTCACAGATGTGCTAATAAATAGTGTTTCTTTGATTCTCGTTGCAGATGTTTACTTTTTTTAAAAGTTCATTCTGTACTCTGTATGGTTTCTGCAGGTGCTAGATAAAACTACCTTTTCAAACACCTTAGCCCAAATTTGCAATCTTTATTCATGTAGGTAACAACTTGTAAGAGTGTTTTTAAAAGGACTAATTGTCTACATACTTCTCATTATGAGTAAAGATGCACAAGGAAGCCCTAGGGAAGGAAGCAGATACCTGAAAGCTCTGATTATTCTATTGGTACCATTCTGTTGTTGCTTGACCATGTGGAATGAAATCCTGGCCACTGTGAAATCAATGGCAAAAATCCCATTGGCTTCAATGGGGCTTGGATTTTACATTTGGTTCCCCCTCCCCTCCTCAGGTGCATGCACACGTCTACAAGGGCACTCCAGTTCTTCCAAACATTGACCTCAATAATACTATAATGGAGCTGAGGCAGGTGCCAGTTTGTGTAAAAGTCAGCAGGATCAAGCTAATATTTTTGTCATTTCAGAGATGATTCCTCTCACTTGATTCAATAACAAACTTCCCATTCACTTTAATGAGAGCAGGATCAGTCCTTTTCTTACTGATAAAATTAGTCACTGTAAGACTGACTGACTTTATAAGTTCTAATTTTCTGTGAAATGGTACATTGCATTATATTGCTACTACATGCTACTGGGTTTCTGAAAACTTTGACTATGTTTTAGCCTATACTTGCTTTGTTTCTAGTAAAAACTGATGAAATTCTTGAAGGACAATTCCAATGTATTAGAAGATTAATTATTTTAGCTTTGTATCTGAACCTCAGAAAAAAATATCCTTAAAGGTCTATTATACTAGCAGTGTAGTTGATTCTACAAAAGTAAAAATCAGCTAAAAACTGAAATTTCAGAGTGAGGGAAGTAAATTGGCATATCTGGTAGAAAACACTTTTCTTCTATACTGAAATGTGGGTGGCTTTCAGGAGATGTGATCAAACTTCTTAGAAACAAGATTAATTTAACTGTGTTGTCCAACAACTTACAATATCAAAGCTCTGTATCAGTCTTGATGTATTATAACGTGTGGAAATGTATCTGTGCTTATTAGATGTGTATTTCCTTGTTTCGCCCCATTCCTCACTTACTAACAAAACATTTTAGGAACAATAAAAAGAAACTTTGAAAATGGACTCTGATCATTTTGCTCACCAGAAGTTGCTCTCTGGGGATACAACTGTTCTGTTTGGATTTATCCAAACTAATAATACATTACACCAAATTCACACCCATAAAACTAAATTACAGGTTTGTGATATTTAGCTAAATACCAACAGAACAAAGCTGAGAGTCAGAATGGATAAAACAACAATTTCACTTATATAAGCAATGTGATATAACATTTTATTGACCCTTTAAAATGAAATAACTCAGATTAAGAGGACCATAGACAGACTTTTTTATTGACTAGTTTGGTGCCCTTTCAATACCAAATTGATGAGCAATCATGACAGAATCTTATTAAGCTAGTTTGCAGATTTATGAAGACACTGTAGTTTAATAAACTGTTATGGGGCAATGAAAGTTTATGTAGATCACTAGAAATGTCAGAATAGTACTCCAAAGGCATGATAAAATGGAGCATTACTCGCTTAATTCATGACCCAAGTAAAATAAAACCAGTAGTTGTTTTATTAGTTTGTCCTCATCTTCGCAAAATCCAATTTCCCTGCACAGAGTATCTACTACTTGGAGAACAGACTGGAGCTTTAGTCTGGAGAACAATAAATTCAAGAGACCTAAATTTCACTTAATGAAAACTGTTTTCTCATTGGAGGGTGATAGGCTGCACTTAAAGTGACAAAGTCAGAACAACAGAAAGAAAGATAAAGATGGATGGGAGGTAAGTACAGAGAAAGTAAATGACAACTTAAAAATTCAGTAGATGATCCCTTCCCCAGTCAGAGAGAAAGGTGCAATGGTTACATCCTCACCATCTTGTCAATGCCTTTGAGGAGAGAAGATGCAGTTGCTTTTCCCTCCCCTTCCCCCATCTTGCACTGTCTGATAGGAAAGACATTTACACCTCCCCTCTTTCTATCCCCACCAAAATACATGGAAAGAAAAACAGTTACTTGCAGTTCTCTCTTCTCCCACATACCCACTCTGCTTCCTGAAAGAGAAATAGGGAACAGGCCTGCGGTATGCCAGCTTTTGTGACAATCCCATTTCAGCCTCTCTCTCACCATATGCTTTAACTGAAAGCTCTTTGGGGCAATTACGGTTTTAAACCACGTCAATACAGTGCTTAGCATAGTGGAGACCTGGTCCCTAATTGGGACCTTCAGGTGCTGCCACAGTACAAATAATGTTTTAAAAGTTTAGATATTCATGAAGCACAGAAGCTAAGAATAATTCATTCATGCTATATATTACATCTGATCTTGCATGCTGGGCTGGTATTCCAACTCTGTGTGCTCTGGAGTGACATTAATACATAGCTACTCCCCTGTTGCACACCTGACTTGAGAAACTGCAAGTTACTTCATCCTCTGGATAGCACAAAACACATGAAAACACAATTGGAAAGTGAGACTGCAAAGGTTATGTTGAAGGTAGTTGCACAAATATGCAACAATGAGTTATATGTATACAACAAATATGTAATTACTCTGTAATGCATGGTAGAAAGGAGACAGGAAATGGCTAGGGGCCAATAAGGGCTAAGAATGAACATGTTTGTGGTACCTCAGCAAGTGTGAGAGGTCCATACACAAGTGAAATTGTAACACAAACCCTTGTATAATCCAACACATTAACATGAGGAGAACTCTGTATAGACAGGTGGTTTGATACAACAGTGAGAGGAAATACTATAGTGGAAGAACCAGAAGCCTGCTTTACAGTGACACAAAATATTTTCTGTGGAGCTGGTATAACTCCTCTGAGTTCAGTGAGATTCTTTCCATGGATAACACTGGCAATTGAATCAGGCTACCTGAAGCAAACAGAATTGTTCCTTGATCTATGTCCCATTACATAAAAGAGATGAAAGGCCAAACACTCCTCTAGCAATGGACTCAAGTGCATATGCTACAAATCCAGCCAGTAGTGCTGCTATGATAACTACAGTTTGTTCTATTGTTGGACGTGCCCACTGATCTAAGGGATAATATAAAGATACCAAACCCTAAAATACTTGTGAGCTGTTGCATGAGAAGCATTTGCTGTTTAGCTACAGCTTGACCTTTAGCAAAATTCAAATTTAATATCAATTTAGAGTAAGTCTTCTATCAGGAGAATATATCTTTTATTTGCATGCAGGGGATTGACTTGCTGATCTAATGCAGTAAAGTCTTGTATTATAGTATGGTCCTAACTGGGTAATTAGTAGTGCCACTCCACTATTACTAGGGCATATGCCAAGAAATCATGGGCAGTGCATATGATTTTCTTTTTGGGGCACTGCACCTGTAGATATCCTCTGATCAGATTCTGAGCCTGCAGAACAAGAATACATAATTAATGATATCTCAGGACCTATCTACTCCCACTCCCATGAGGAGAACACGGTCAGCATAATTTAATGAAATTGTGTTTTCTGAATAATAAAAAGGCTGACATTTATAAGTTAAGTCCCAACTACAATATTAGAGCAGGTCAGAAAATGGAATTTCTGTTCTGTAGGAAATTCTGACATTTTGATGTTGTTTTCATTCCAAATTGGAACAAGGTCAAAATTTCTCATGGAACAGATATTTTTTTTAAAGTTGATTTGGAAACATCAAAACATCGAATCATTTCAATAGCAAAAAGTAATAAAATATTGTATAAAAGTTTAAATGAAACATTTTACATTATCAAAACTAAACAAAGTCAAAACATTTCATTTAATTAAAAAAAAAAAGCCCAGCAAAATTGACACATTCTGTTTTTGACAACACTTCATTTTTGACAACAGTTCATTTTCTGACAGAAAACTCTTCTGTCAAACTTTGCAACCATCGCTATCTAATCAATATTACCATTATGGTCTGAAACAGAAAGGTAAAACATTTCAAAATTGAGGGGTGGTTCTGAATTTCCTCAAAAGTCCTTTTAAAGAAATCTTGATATTTTCTGGGCTTTGGGGGTCCCATGTTTGTTCCTCAACTCATTTCTGTATTATAATTTGTTTTTGGTTTAGAATAAAAGCTCCAATTCCCTAATTAAATGCTCAGAGTTGCAATGGACACACTTGTAATTATGAAAGGCAATTGAGTCCAAAATAACTATAATGTACTGTTGTACTGTACTGCAGCCAATGCAAATAACCTTACATTACACTTTCGTTAGCTTCTTTAGTCACATCTATTTTTTTTTTTAATTCATAGCGCAGAAATTGCTGCATCATGTTATTTTATTGCAAACAGCTAAATATTGTTCACTCATTATTTAAGAAAATACTTGTTTTTAATTAGATGATGATCAGATTCACAGACAAGACCTGCATTAAAATAATACACAGATTATAACTAAAATGAAAATATCACCGTTAAAAGTCAGGGGCCAAATCCTCAACAGGTGTAAAATTGGCATAGCTCTGTTGAAGTCACTAGAGCTATTCCAGTTTATACCAAATGAGGATCTGATGTAACACAGCTCTGCTAAATTTATCTTGCAACAACTTCAGAGGAAGGACCTGGGGAGGAATCAATGAAAGACTTAGGCACCTAAACTGTATCTAAGTATTTATCCGCAGTGAAATGTCCAGTGATTATGCTCCTATCACTTTCATTATTTATCCATGGTGGAACAGCTTCAAAGGAGAGACTGAGGAAGCCCCACATCAGACTGTCCTATAGCTCAATGGTTAGAGTCCTCAGAGCTGGGTGACCCCTGTTCAAGTCCTGTCTCTCTCTCCGGCAGAGAGGGGGAAATTGAACCTGGGTCTCCCACATCCCAGGAGTCTGCTCTAACCAGTCAGCCAGAAGTTATATGGAGGGCACAGGCATCACCACTGGGTTCCATTTGTGGATCACTAAGCAGAGGAAGGCACCACCCTGCAGCCTGGATTGAGGTGCCTATTTCTGAGAGCGGTGGGGCTTATCATCTGCATCTCCCTTTGGCTGGATTAGGCAACACCCCATACAGCATGCTTGCTTTTGTGGATCACATCCTTAGGCACCTAGACTCCCTATACTTAGCTTTGTGGATCACAGTGTTTTTCCTAGATTTTCTAGGTGCTCAGCATTGCAATGCCAGGGCCTTTGTGGGTCTCACCCCTTCTTATATTTCTCATTGAATTGTCTACCCCATATTAAGTGCTATGTAAATTATCTGGAAACAATGTAAATAGAAAGATAACTCAGCACCATGTTGTGACTACGTATTAGAGGGTGTTTGGAGAATATGATTTGTAACTATGAATTTCCATCCATTTGTTAATTCAAAATACAAGATGAACTTTTTTTTAAACAATGGCTATCTTTTAGTGAAAAATTCCTAGTATTGCTTTTACTAAGACACAACCCCAATCTAAAAAGGATGAAGAAACCAGATCAGTTAGCAATGCTCCCTTAAATTCAATGTACTGTGGCTTACAACTGGATTCATTAAAATTAGCTCATTGATTTCAAGAAGAATGAACTGTGGGTTCCTTTGAAAACTGAAAAGGTCCTTTAATTTCAATGGCACTCAGCTGCACATTTTCTAAAATCATAGGGCCAGACCTTCAGCTGGTATACAGTAATTTACACCAGCTGAGGATCTGAACTATAATTTTGTTAGAATCCAGGAAGGTAGAGACACACGTAGGAATGAATTCAGGCATTTAAAAAAAAAAAAAGTCATTCGGTCTCTCTCTCCCCAATTCTCCACCTCTGTGCTCCAAGAATGGAAAATTTCAACCCAAAAGGAATTAGTTTAATAAAGTTAGAAGCAACTCAGAAAAGGAGGTTACAACAGAAACAGTTTTCTAGCTTACCCAGAATGGCCACTGCCACACTTAGTTAAACATACAATGCAGACACCTCTGGAGAAGGACCCAGCAGCTGTTAAACTGAACCCAGCTATACTGTACAATAGTAAGCAAATGAGCATTTTGAAATTTGTGAAATCATTGCACTGTGGCATGCTGTAGCATTCCAAAAAGACTAATTCAAGTAGCATTTCTGGTGCGCTCATCTCATTTTCAGAGGTACAGCTCTTTGGAAGAGGCACATAAGATTATGGCAGTGCTTTTACCATGAACAAATAATAGTGAATATAGCAAAACAACAATGCCAACCTCCCCATCATTTGATAAATATTCTTTATCATGAATCTTCCGCATTTCACAGACACATTTGATCAACTGAAAGTGATAGCATTTGAACCCATTTTAATTCACATTGAAAAATTCTTTATTCCCCCTTAAATATTTTTTGTCCACACAATTGAAGTCATAGTACAGCTACAAGTCTTTAAGACACACATCAGCCGAACTCCTTAATGTAAGATTGTCTCATGGTGTCTTTGAAACCATTATGAATTTATTTCATGAAGTCACTGTGCTTTCACTGAAACACATTCATTTTTGTTCAAACTGGTCTAGACTACAGCACTTGAACTGCCTGCTTACCGGGCTACTTCCTACGCACTTGCCATTTAGTCATGCCCTCCCTGATACACCTGGAAGAAAAGATGAAAAAAGCCCCACTGAGCATGAACATCTTGTTGATTTGCACCTTAATGACAATGACAAATGGTACATCCCAAAGGAGTGTGTGGCTGGTGAGAGATTACATCAGCTAGTACATTAAGGCAACACCAGCAGTCAAAGGATGCAGTTTTACAGATGGCCTTGGTCCCAGCGCATATCAACTGATCAGTTAGTGGGATGACATGTCTGAACACAAGCCACATTACCCACAAATACAATCCTCCTAAACAGAAGATAAATGAGCAACAAGGAACACCAGCAGAATCAAGTTATTCAGTGTCAGATGTGAAGCCTCCCCCATTGTGCGGAACAGAAATTACAAGATTGCAGACAGGATATGGCATAAACTGTGCAGGAAAGTTGCATAGAGACCTCAGGTCAAATTGACCCAAGTACAAACTACAGGTTAATTTAGCTTATTGTAGGGTGACAATATTAGTATTGTAATATACATTATAATAGTCATATTACCATTAAGTCATTAAAATAATAACTGAGGAGGGGCTGAGAAGCATACGCAAGTTAGAAATAAGATATTTTCAAGTTAGAATTGAAAGAGTCTGGCAATCTCATTATAGTGGTTTGCAATATGACTCATCATGATCAAGGGGTGGCATAATCAGGCCCTAACCTGTACACCATTGAGGATACATTCACTAGTATCTCTAGAGAATATTGAAATCCTTAGATGGAGGGCACTACAGAAATGCAAACCATTATTATTAGAGGTGATGATAGCCTAGAATCATTTTTCTAGGATATTGAAAACAACTGCTCCTCCATTAATATACTGAATACTTATCTTATTTTCTATGTCAAAGAGTAAAACAGGAACATTTTGACCTAGAAACTAAGGTAATATGTTTCAGTCTGACTAAGTAGCAGCTTCCCTTACTATTTTTATATGTATAATAGTAAAACATTCTATTATATTGTCATAATGAGAGGACTTGATACATCATTATGCAATACTACTGACATGACAATAAAATGAAACAAACTTTTTACATTTATTTAAATGAAATTTTATTTTTTTCCTATATGAAATTTTCAAAATGAAGAAAAATTCATTTCAAGATTTTTGCCCCCATGGGAATCCTTGTCTGCCTACTAATTTTTGCAAAAAACTGAAACAGCATTTTCCAATAGAAAGCTTAGCAAAAAAGTTTTTTAACCAGCTCTAAATTACTCTGCATCCAGCAAAAATTCAGTTCCTTACAGAGGCTCCTAGCTCACCTTATCACAGAAGCAACAGATATGAATGGGATTTCTTTAAATAACAAGGGTAAAGTGTAGCTCTGCAAACCTGCCACATGTCAACTGATTTGCCATGTGCAACACATAGCAAGACAGCAAATCTATACATTTCTTTCAATTTCCATCCTCCTTCCATTTTGTTGGTTTAAAGCACTTGAGCCTTTTGAGCAGGAAAGTTTTGCATGGCCTCTCAGAGATAGGAAAATACTAACAGGGCAATAGCCCTGTAAATCTCTGCTTACAAAAGGAGTTTGGGTTTTAATGTGCATATTTGTTCATGTGGAAAATTAAGATTAGTTTTGGGCAATTTATAAACCCATCTGTAGATTGATCCAATTAAAGGAAGTTGGACTAATAAACAAACACTTGGTATGGCCAAGAGACTGAAATAAGAATGATACTAAATGTAGAAGAACAGTGTTTTTCAAAACATTGTTGCTAATGTTACTTTATATTAGATGATATTCCTTCTCTTTTGGAAGACAGGTTTCTTTTTCTCCTGGACCCCAGCTCTGATTAACCCTGACTAAATTGTAGCAGTTTGGAGACCATTTAGCTTATGTGAATTAAATCAGGTTTATTTGAGGGGGAAAAATAGAATACACACAAATATGCCTCAAGCTCACTTTTTTTTAAATATCACCAAGCAAGCTAGAGAATCAAATTTACTTACAAGTATGAAATAGCATCAACCAACAGGATGCAACTGATACCTAGCCTTCAGGAAAGCTGCTTGCCTTATCAGTGACCCATGCAGTGTTCCTCTCTCCCTTTCCAGGAAGTGGTTCTCTGTGAAATTCATTCCACCTGCATAAAAGCAGAGTCTAAAGACTCTGACCAGGTGGAATGCAGAGGGAGTGGGGAGGTGAGATCCACTATCCCATTCCTGGGTCAGCAAGCAAGGCTGCTGCACAGCCCCTCCCACCCACAGCAGCTATTATTGCCTACAAGCTGCAGTAGCAATCACAGTCCCTTCATGCCATTTGCACAGGGTTTAGGGACCACTGGATTTATGTTAAAGTGCATCCTACAGCCCCTCCATTGGCCTGGCCCAGCCCTCCCCCATATGTCCTTCAGTGCTAGCCCAAGCTCTTTCCATAGCATGTATGGGTGCACAGTACTCCTGCATAAATGCTCAGCTTGCAGTATTCCCACCACGTGCCTTCTGCACAGCTTAAATGTATTGAAGAACTTGTGCTGCCCCTCTACACCAGAGGTGAATTTCACCCACAGAGTTTTGTAAGGAAGCAAGGGCTTTGTATCTTCCAAATGAAACCGCTCACAGGTAATACTTGGCCTGCATGAACAATAAGTCATTTACTATTGCATCCTTCCTCCCTTGAAACTTGCATATTGAGTTACTGGCTTCTGTTCTCCACAGAGAGCCAACCAATTTCTAGAGAGGATTATGTGGGCAGGTTCCTCAGAGCCCTAAACCCTGATGAGATGTTTTCCCCAGGAATTCACATGTAGTTTATTCATACAGAAAGTACATAACAGTTCAGAAGAAGAACAGAAAATTGTTGGGTGTCCAGATACAGCCATCTGTTACAGAGACCCACATGTGTAGTGATGGGCATAAACACGTAACTAAATAGTATTGTGACAGCAGGAGCCCAAACTTATAATTGTAATATTTTTCCCAAATAGTTAACAGCTGTCAAAAAATTCATAGACCAGAGCCTGCTTCCTTTATATGATTAGCACTCTGAATTCAAACCACATACTAACATGCTCAGAATAAGTACCAAATTAGGTTGCAACTACTTATAAAGCTTGTACCTCTTATATTTGAATTACCAGTGTTTAAACTGAGCTGTGAGGCTGATGAGTTGACAGACATTTGTAATTTTGCAGGTAGATAGGATCAGTCTTTTAAAACTGGCTTGTCTTTTATCTTGGAATTTAACAGAAGTCCTCTGAAGTTAATTTTCTCAGTGAACATAAGAAGCCTTGGTATGCCTTAATCTTAACACCATATAAAAGGAAGTAGAAATGAAGGACATGATTTATGGTGCTATTTAAAGAAAATATTGAGGCATGATGACAGTTTAAGTGAGAGAATCAAGTGTGAAAAGAACACTTAACCTCTCCAATTCACTGTATTTCCTTAAAGTCTGATCTAGCATCCTTTGAAAAGACTCCCATTGACTTCAATTAACATTGGATCAGGACTTTATATATAATAATATAACAAGAAAACTTTTACCAATCACAGCACGTGTCCTTAACTGAGTAGGAACGCCATCTAGCAGATAGAGTACTGAACTGAGAGTCAGGAGACCTACCTTCTATTCCTTGCTTTGCAACTGAAGGGCTGGTTGGGCAATTCACTTCAACTCTCTGTGCTTGTTTCCTTCCTATCCTTTGTCTGTCTTGTCTGTTTAAATTGTAAGGGGCAGGGATTGGCTCACTATATGTTTGTGTAGTACCTACCACCAGGGGTCCCAATCTTGCTTGGGGCCTTTAAGTGCTACTGTATTACAAATAATAACAGCATTCAAATATGTACAAGGTAAAGCTATAAGTCAAAACAATTGGGTACATGTTATAAGCGCTGAACAACTAAATAGATTCCCTTTTGGAGGGTCATAGTTGAACTGTTTGGGCCAAAAAAGTGACCTACCTGAAAATGATTGTAAATGGAATCAGCAAAAAAGTGTGTGCAACATTCCATCTATTTAAAAGACAGTCATCTGCTCCACAGATAAGAAACAGTGTTGGTCAATCAGTATATAGCAGACTTCCCTCTGAGTCACTATTGAAACAATTCTCCATCATACTCTAGAAGGCATTGAGGTGTTACCATCCAGACTACATGTGAAATAAAGTCTTGATCACTGGCACAAAGTGCAAGAGTATAGCTGTGAAACCCCTCTGAATGGTTGCCTTAGAATCCTACCACCCAAGAACAAAGATGCTTTCTTGGTCATTCTTTTCTAAGTGTAATTTTGTTTGTGAGTGCAGGTAGTTGTTGAATTGTGATTTCCTGAGGAGTGATGGGTCCAGCACCAAGAACTGGGAGAGTGGAATGTGATGTTACTTTTCACTATAACAAGAGAGTGATTAGAACCATTCTATGTATCATTTGAATATGTCCAATGTTGTTCTGAAGTTCTCAAAGGAATTATGAAGTTAATCAGTGTGAGAGAAGCCATTGAATGACCTCCAATACAGCACTTTCTTAAGCTAGTAAGGAACTGGATAAATTCTGTTATCCCTTTAGGGAAATAAAAAATTCTTATTTTTATTTCCCTAAATTCAGGTTGGCTTTAGTGAAGGAACTTTAAAAAAATTATCCATGTGTTCATTAAACATTCACTGAATTATAGGACTTTTCTGATCATACAACGTTATGTGGCAGCCAAACACAAGAAGCACTTTTCCCTCTAAATCATTTGAACTAATCATTCCATCAGCTGCAATGTTGTCACACAGCACACTAATGTATTTTTCTCTGTGTAGCATAAGCAAAAATAAATTGGATGAGGCAATCATCTTATTTTATTCTTTACTGTTCCAAAGATATTCAGTTCTTGTATATATAACAATAATTTGATGAACAGAGAAGTTTGCACTGATTGAATGATCATGATACAATATCTAAGTCAAACTTTTATTCCATGCATTACCAGATATAAAGTATCATATAATACTGGTTTGACAACAAACAATTTTAAATCTATGAACATGATCTGAAGAAACCTATTACTTGCAACTGTATCTGATTAATCTCTGAGTTGAATCCTACAACAGCTGAACCTTGAAACTCCAACTAACTTTATTGACTGACTCCCTTGGACATAACTTCAGTAACTGATTCCCATGGACATTTTGACTTGTAATTACTCCAAGATTTGGCCTGATCTGAATCAAACTAAAATATAGACTTTTTCTGTGTAATTTTAATTATTTGATCTAGCATGGGTCTGAAGTGTAAATGGAATCTTGTTGGGATCTATGCCTTCCTGAATGCATTTGTGCAATATTTCCTTACATCATCATGAAAATTAGGCATCACCATAGAGGGTGGTTGCACCTTTGGGGGCTCTTTAGTTAAAATTAATCAGTTTATTACAAATATAAATATTTGTATAGAAAGATTATGAAATCTATTTCACTAAATTAACACTTTTTCTCTTTCACTTTTCTCCCTCCACCCCTTACTGACAATCAGAGTGAAACAAATGTTTCTTATTAGTGTGTTTATCATCATATGTTTATGTTAGGGTCTCAAAAATATCATCCGGATACAAAAGAAACCCTGAAAATATGCTGTCATCTTCAGCACTGACATAGATCCCATTCCAATCCCGTGCAACCTCCAGCCAAACCTGATCCCCTGCATTTAATTTAAGAATGATCAGGAAAGATGCCTGGTCTATCTCTTGACCATAAAGTGTTTCACGGGTTTTGACTATCTTCTTGTTTTGTGCCATGATGCTGATTCGAGCAGGCCGCCCTCTGATCGTCATGTGGTAAGCAAAGACATACGCTCCAGGAATGCTGCAGTTGAACTTGCCTGTAGACGGATTATAATCTTCCTGGTCATTGTACAAAATCTTGTCAAATTTAATGGGGACATTAGGTGGAGGGAAAGACTTTGACAAGCCAGCACTGAAAGCTGATCTTCGGGCTTTTGAACTATCACCCTTGGAGCCTTTGATACCTCTGGAGCCTTTCTTTCCACTAGCTCCTCGTGCCCCTTTACTACCAGGATTTCCCTTTGGCCCAAGAGGTCCCATCTCACCAGCTGGTCCCGGGTCCCCCTTGTCACCCTTACTGCCTGGTTCACCCTTTTCTCCCTGTTGTCCATTCATACCAGGAACACCATCAACTCCAATGTCTCCTTTGCTGCCTTTTTCTCCTTTTATTCCATCTTCTCCTTTTTCTCCCCTCTCTCCTCGCTCCCCTGTCTCCCCACAATTTCCCTTTTCTCCCATGTCTCCCTTTTCCCCTTTGTCTCCATTTTCCCCATCCAACCCCTGTAAGCCCAGTTCTCCCTTGTCTCCCTTCTCTCCTTTGGTCCCATTCTCACAAGTGTCCCCCTTCCCTCCCTTTTGTCCCTTCATTCCAGGAAGGCCAGAGTTTCCTTTATCTCCTTTAACTCCAGTTTCACCTAAAAAAAAAGACAGAAATACAGAATCACAAGAAAGAATAAATACCCCAAACCAGGCAACTTTACTAGCCTTGGGCTGGTCACTGTGATCGGAAGTGTTAGCAGGAGCAGATGTAAATGGCAGATGTTTGGGGTTGGAAAGTAAGTCACTGTATGTTCCATTCTCAGTGTTTTCTTTCTGTTTTCCTCTGGAATGGGATGGGTGAGTGGAGGAACTAACTTGCACGGTGAATAAGGGAGCAGTGGATTTGGGGAAAAGGAGTTATCATGGGCTGAGTGGAGTTGGTGGGAACAAGTGCAACTGAGGCAAGAGGTGGAAGAGAGAAGAGGGAGGAGCCAGTGGTTAAGGAGGCTTAGAAAGATTAGTAAGCAAGAGAAAATAGGAATAAAAGCTGAGGGCAGAGAGAGAGGCTGGGAATGTAGAGAAGACCAGAAAGAATACAACACAGGGAATGTGGGGAGGAAGCCGGCTTGATGAAAAAGAGAGAAGTGATGACATGAAAAACAGTGCCATAGTGTATGATAGGAAAGAGAAAGTGGCATCAAAGAAGGGGGAAAAAAGGCAGAAATAGTATGTCAGTTTTTAAAATGTATTTACCATAAAATTGAGGGGTGACATACAAGTGAAAATCCACAGTATTAAAAGTAATTGATAAAAGACCTGTATTCTATACAGGGTGAGACTCTCCAGTGCCATCTATCTGCTGGTGTGATCTGACCTTACAGCCATTTTAGTCAAAAGAAGATTGCCCCAGTGTGAGGGTCATCCTCTGGTGGCATAGAGCCAACGTAGGAACTCTACATCACACACTCACTGGGTTATCAAAGCAGCATGGAAAAAAGGTTGTGGCTGCAGGAAAGCAGGGGGCCAGGACACTATGCTGATCCTTGGATTGCACACCCAGGCTCCTCCAACACGCACAAGGGGGCTGGCCTGCACAGAGCAGCAGCAGCAGGACCAGGGGAGCAGAGTTTTAAACCACATTTGTGCACACGAAAACCCGTGTGCATTCTGTGTCATTAAGCTGCACCAGAGGATCTGATCTGTCTCTGATGGGATTTTCTCACTACCTAAATATGGCTAAAAGCATCACTGCTAGGTGTGAATTTTATCTCTGACTTATAACGTTACTTTTCACTGAAGAATAATTTTTCTTGCCTTCAGAATGCACCAGCTTGCAACAAATCCCACCTCCAATACATTTTCCAAAGGAAACATGCTCCCCTTCAGGAACACTCTCTCTCTGTCTCACACACACACTGTCTCTGTCTCTTCCTCCCCTCCTCCCCAAAATTATTTATTAGTTTAGTTGGTTGCGCAAAGATATTGCCTGGGTGGTTTGCATCTGTCAGTTGGGGCTCTGTTTCTATCATACATTAGGACAGGCTATAGTTTATAGTATCTACACACTTAAAATGAAATGACTAAAACTGCACCATTAGTAGACAGGTAGGTAGACAGATAAACAACACAATTCATATGCAAATGGTGATCTAAATACTGAAGTCCACATTCACTTCTTACTCACACACAGCTCCCACTGACTGTTTTTCCCATTTTTCCTGAATGTGGACTGAATAATAACTAAGTAGTGAATTCCAGATTGGAAAAAACAGATTAAATATTAGAAAACCAGATTAAAGAGGAAGATAGGTCACTGTTCCTGAGTACTCTAATATAGCCTTACATACCTTGTTCACCAGGTTTGCCTGGATACCCTGGAATTCCATTCGTTCCTTGGTCACCATGTTCCCCTTTATCTCCTAAGACATTATAAACATTAATATGCTGCTATAGATATTATTGGTGGCACAACAGTCTTTATGCAGCATGGCGCTTACATCATTTATGTGTGTGTGTCTCTCTCTCCTTTAGTAAAAATGAATTTAAAGAATGACAGTCCTAAGAAAGTTCCTTGAGAACCCTTAATTGAAAACTCCAAAACAGCAGCACACATCAAGCTACCCACCGTGTAGAATTTCCGTAGTTATCCAGTGCATCTTAATGCCTAAGAAATAAATATACTGTATGCAATCAGTAATGTCTGATAGGGAGGGCATTTACTGTCATTTAATGGCCCGAGGGAGAAGCTGATAGCCACCAGAATCAGTACTTTCATTTTAGTTGGACAGCCCAAGCAAGCTTTAGCCAAAAGAGGCCATCGCAGCAGAGGACATCGATTGAATGACACTCGGATGTCATGCTTTATTTTTTTCCTGAAAAAAATGTCAGGTTCATTCAGTACTTACTGAAAATAGAAATTAACTGCACTGGCTTCAGCAAAGCATAATGCTGCGCAAGCAGCCCCTCATAAATCTGTCAATACAATCCAGTCCTTGTGCATTATTCCGGTACTCTAAACCCTCTGGCCAGAAACAGGCAACTGAGCTGAGTTGTGTCCAGTGTGTGGTAGTTTAGTGACATGCAAAATGAGAATTCTGAGATGACCATCAAACCCATTTTCACTTAAGATCTGAACACAGGTTTCCAAGGCAAATGATTAATAGAAACAATAATCACACAGACAAACTACTTGATCAGAGGATGACTTAGAAGGGGATGCACAACCTGACAGTGCATATGGTTATTGCCAGTATTCCAAATGGGACCATGCTTGACTTTTTCCTCACTTTTGTATTGCACACAACTCTCTACGTTTGTTTCATCTACAGCAGCAGTCCCTGGGACAAGTGATTACCAAGTGCAGGTGCTAAGTGTTTTCACTGTTGCCAACAGAGAAGCATCTCTCTGAATAACATTTAGTTTAGTGGACCAACTTTTTAAGCAATTTTTTAAATATCTTTTCTCTACGAGCAAGACAACTTCTGGACCATATTTAGAGTAATACATGATAGTAGAGTAACCACTGAGGGCCTGATCCAAAAATATTGAAGTGAATGGGATTCTTTGCAGGAAGTTATGGTTAATAAACTAAATTCTACTCTCTTGATGGGTGCAGTCAAATTGGTTTGAGATATTTGACTTTGAAAAGCTGCTTGTATGCCTGTCTTTAGCTTTCATGAAGATCTTCATTACACATGGGCCTGATCCAAAGCCCACTGAAGTAAAGAGAAAGACTCCTATTGATTTTAATGGGTTTTGGATAAGGCTTTTGTGAATGCCCATTTTTATGTTGTCTAAATACACTGTTATAAGCTATTGGTATTACATGCCATAGGAATTACAAGGTATTAATTTGTACCAATTGTTTCAATTGCTTTGGAAAATAATTTCTCCTACAATTGTGCTTTATTGGACTGAAATATACATGAGCAAATATCACATGGGCTTTTGAAATGCGCAACTACTATTCCTCACCCTTGTCTCCTTTGAAGCCCTTTGGACCTTGAAGTCCAGGAATTCCCGGTAGGCCCTGAGAACCAGTATCTCCCATCTCTCCTTTAGGACCTGGAACATGAGCATTTGAAAATTCATTAGGCAATTGAATTCTATCTTCTTCGTGACTGAAAAGAATGAACTTTATAAAGTGACCTATGACTAGTAGGTAAGTAATAAGCTACAAGTCACATGGAGTGCCACATGATGATGGGTGCTTTACGAAAACAGAAGCCTTCCAGAAGGGAAGAACTGGTTATTTTTCTTTGCAACATGTGAGTAATACAAAAGAAGCAGAGCAGGGCTCAGGACTGAGTCCTATTGTCTTCACAGATGAACAACACTGTAATTGCTCAAAGCAAATTAGGGGGTTTAGCTATACAGCTGGCACTGAAATAATGTGGCTAAATGCTCTAGTCTGTTATGAAGATCCCAACCTATATTTCATGATATATCTATTGACTGGTCCATGGACCTTTGTCTTTCACCTAGAGTACAAATCCACATGCCATCCTTGAGACCTTGATTTTTGAGTTTGGAGATATTACTTAGCCTGAAGAAGTCGAAAAGCAACCTACTGAAGCCCAAACACATCGATCACATCAGAATTCGTGTGTCCAATATTTAAATGCATCTGAAAACATCCTATACCTAATTAATTCCCCCACCTGGCTTTCTTTTTTTTAATATGTAAATACAAGTATGATCATTGGGCAGATCAAAGCCACACTTCTTGAGAAATGTCAGAAAGACAAGCAAGCAAGATACTCAGTGGTTTAATTCACAGTAAGCTTTAAAAACTAGGGATAGCTGATGCATATCTCACCCTATGCATTGTCACACTACAAGCAACTTGACGTGAGCTCTTCTTCCATCAGTGCTCAGAAGATATATACATGGAACTCCTTCTATAGCTAACACAATGTCCCTGAGTCAGTCCCTTATTAACAATGGGAGACTTGAATACAGTATATTTAAAAAGCTGTAGGTGTGATTCTACCACCCTTACTCAGATGAAAAGTATCTTTCTTCAAAAGTAGTGCCATTAACATAACTGAATACTTGCAGATTAAGGTACTGCTCAATATAAGGGTGTTAGAATCGGGCCTTTTCTGGGTATGTATTTTAATAATAAAAAGCAGGAAAATAAGAAAAATTAAAATTGGGGGGAAGGTTAAAGCTTTTTGGGATGATCCGTCCTTCTCCAAAAGGCCACTCTTTCTCTTTTCAAATCTCAGCTATAACTCCAGTATAAAGCAATAAAGGGGATGTGAGCTAGAACCTTTGTCTTAGTGCACCTTGGGCCTTTCCGTGTTGTCTGTCTGTTATAGATTGTAAGCTAGCCTCTGTGCAGGGACCATGTTTATTTCTGTGGGTTGTCTGATGCCAGCTGCTCTATTAATACTCAGTTAAAAAATAATAGAACATAATAATCATCCTCTTCTCTCTGTAACAACATCATATATGAAATGTAATATCATATATAGCACAGATTTCTGAGATTTCTACAATACAAGGGGAGAGAGAGGCAGAGAAAGTATTCTCCAGAAGTTTGTGTGTTACAGTAACTCTGATTCTCCTTAATTTGAGTGTAAACCTGAGACCTTATAAGTCCTCTACATGCAGAACACTGATTTCAAACTGGAGTTCCACATGTGAGGGGCTAGCAGATCTGGGCCCTCAGTTAGCATTGTTTTATTGTAGAACTTAAGAATAATTAGATTTTTTATCTGATATTATATGTAACATAAATGTTTTATGCTCAATCCTCAGCTGGTGTAAATCATCATAGCATGAGGAACTGGCCTGCAAGATCATTTATTCAAGACTTAATTAAAACTGGAGAATCAATGCCACTTTCTTCTTAGTGCACATGCTACAGCTGCCCCTGCTGCTTGAGAAATGAATAATGATAATAATTGCTTTTCCCTACCTGGCAGTCCATGCTCTCCTGGTTCACCTTTCTGACCTGACACAGGGGTACAGCAATCACAGCAATTAAAGAAGAAATCAGCTGTGTCAAGAGTAAAGTTTTCAAAAGGAAACAGAGTGGTGGCCGTTCTGAAGGCTGGGTTCAGCGTGGATAACTCCACCGGCATTTCGCTTGTTTCCGATATTTCTGTGAATGGGCTTTCTTCAGTGGGTGGCACAATGGATGTGTCAAAGCCATCAGTGACCTCCACCTCTGGAGACTTTATCTTAGTAAACTTTGCAGGCAGGGTAGCTTTCGCCTCTGTGTGCCCGGCAGCAGCAATAAGTATAATGAGTGTGGCGCTGTGCCAAGGTAAATGCCACATTTTTGTCACTGTAAGAAAAGATTAATGCAATAATAAAGCATTGCAGCAGGCTTCTGGTATTAGCAATTTCTCTGTAAGGTTCATTTGTTTTGCATTCATTATTGCTTTCCTGTACTTTTCATTGTTAACCTTTTTTATTTTTAAATCCAGGAGAAACAGCTAGACATGTAAACAGCAAAGAGTAAAAGAGCAAAAGTTAAATTTTTGTCAGTTAGGCGGGTTTCTTCTTAACTAAAAACAGCTCATGGCCCTGATCCTGTCAGTTGATCTAAGTGGAGAGGCCTGTGTCTGTACAGAGCCCTGCTGATGTCAGTGGTTCCTCATGCAGCCACAGGGTTCATGTACATGGGCCAATTTGTCAGATTGGCATTAAGTGACGTGGAAAGTAAAAGAAGTTAAGAATTCCTGCTTTGCAACCCTGCATGTTATAATGAGTCGATACACTTCTGTTGTAGAGACACAAACAGACAGTACTGCAAGATGCCCAGCTCTGGGAAATAGTTTGTTCCTGCAATCTCAGAGGTTTCAAGTGGGACACACTGGGAGGATGTAGGCTTTGTCCTAATACAAGAATTATCTTTGTAGCACAGCAAGAAAACATAAATGCCACAAACAAAGTTAAAGGGGAAAATCTTTGATTCCTTTTAGACACTTTCTATGCCATCTGTAAATTGAAAATAAAGTTTATTAAAAGTTTTTACATCTCATTATTCTTCTGCTTAGTAACATAACTGAAGCAATTAGCCCACAGTGAAATAGTAGTAATTTGAAACTAGCAAAATCAATCCTTTCTGCTTTAAACCTAGAGTGGTCACACTCATTCTGTTTCGAAAGATTTCACGAGGGTGAGATTTTCTATATTTAAAATAGGGAATATTGTCTGTGCTAGCATGTGCCAGTAGCAACTTCACCCCAGATGTCAAGTAGCATAAAGCTGGTGTAATGCAGTACAGAAAGAGGGTCACTAAGAGTGACCACGGCATTACAGTGTTGCCAACTCTGCCGATATTTGGTGTCTCATAGAATCCCAGTTCCTGGAATCAAGAGATGACATGAGAATTCCAGCTTTTTAAGTCGGTTTTCTAGCCCTCATCATTATGGAGAAAAGCCTGAAAATGGAATGCCTTGTCCCAGCATTTGCTGGATGCAGGAAGAAGTTGGTACTAGTGATTTCAGGGCAAGAAGCTGAAGCCTCTCAGATGTTTCATCACAGCTGGAGGTAGCTGGGCCCCAGCTCCCTGGAAAGGAAAGAGAGAGATGCTGGCAAGCAGTAGCTAGGGAGCTGCAAGAGGAGAGGAGGAATTATATGCAGAAGCACAGGTAGATCTGAAATTGTGCCTTCCCCACTGCAATGCTGAATCTCCTAGATAAATAAATACATTTTACTTTTTTAACGCTAATGGCAGATGTTTTTTGTTTCTAATAAGTTTACTAAAGTCATTGCATTCATGGGGCCTGTTGTATCTCTGCAGGTTGCAGGATAAAACTGTCACCTTCAGATAACCGAGATGGGAATGGCAAATGGAGAAGGAAGCAGACACTGGATAACTCTGCTTTTGTGTTATCTGAGCAATTAGGACCAATTCTCTTCTCAGTTACACTAGAGCTGCCCAATGTGGGTTATATGAATATACATGAGAGCAGAAATTGCCCCTTGACTTTTATCTGTAGAAAATAAATCCACATATTTACAAAGGCGTCATGGGTACTCCCTTACTACACACATCAAATCTGATCCTGCAAAACAAATCATATGAGTAGTTCCACTGATTTCACTTGGGATTGTTCCAGTTGAATTCATTGGGATTTTAATGGGACTATTCTTGTCATTGGGAGTTGCAAGATCTAACCCAAAAACCCCTTCCCAAGTGGGGAGGAACAATAGGCTTGAGCCCCAACTCTCTCTGCAGCTTTTCCCCGACCTAATAACACCACAATATTTCTTATGAAGCTTGTGAAACACCTGGTGTGAGGGATGGATGATCAAGACCATTCAGGGTGGCTCCAAGAATACAGGAAAGCCAGATTTTGACGTGCCTGATGTACTGAAATGATCAGAGATAATTCAGTAATAACTTCAGAATCAAGCACGATTACCCACTTTGAAAGGCTTTATTCTAAAGTAATAAATAGAAACAGAATTACACCCTAAGTATTCCAAGTGTTCTGAAGTAAATGTTTCAAAGAAGGTAAGATTTTCCAGTTACATGCTCTACCTTGGTCTAAATTTTCATCTCAGTTTTTTTATCTTTCATAGAGCTAATTATTTAAGCAAAGAGGGGGAGCCTAAATGGGGGGGTTGCAAACATTTTCACAGTGTGAACCACATTTCAAAAGAGAGATGATCTTGTGGACTTCCTCTTTCCTTCCTGTCAATGACTGTGTTGGCCACCTCACATCCAATTGGTTAATATGAAGACTATATCCCCCCTCGCTAACTAACTTTATAACATTGCAGTGGTAACTACAGCAGTTCGATACATTGAAAACTAACACTAGGAAAGCATTTATGTATTTTTGCTGTCCTTGGTATTATAAAGGAGTCTGTCTACAGAAAATTTTGATGAAAATGAAAACAAAATTCATTTTCATCTAAACTTTCCATGGAAAATTATAATTTTCAGCAGATATTTGAAAACTGAATACTTCAGCTGAAAACCAAAATATTTCAATCTGAAAATGCAGTGTGGTAATTTATGGGCATTGTAATTCAGGTGTTTCATGCTCCTATTCTCTTCTATAGGCTGGGCTCCCTGGTAAGACTATAATGACCATGATTCATCACAATGTCCTCTTCTGCATCATGGAAGTACCTGTCCACAGTGCATCATGAGACTTGTCGTTCGGTCAGAGTCTGGCCCACACAGAACAGTGGAGACATGAGGTAACCAAACTACATCTGCCATAAAGCACAGCAGCAGCAGCTCCACATTTTGGTTTTCATATGGTCTCTTTTCTTTTCAGGTGTTTGGTTTTTGACAAAAAAAAAAATCCACAGAAAACAGACATTTAATCAAAAACCCAATTTTCCATCAAAAAATTGTTTTGACAGAACATTTTCAACCAGCCTTACTGCCTATGTTGAAAGACTGTCTTTCCCTTCTATTTGCTCTGTTTTTTTAGCTGCAAACCAGGAGAAGAGCCAGCATCATGTACACAGTTAGCTCCTCCCAGACCACCAGACACCCACCAACCACAGTTAGGGAGCTTCTGGCCTAAGTGACACAATTCATGCATAAATCCTAACCCAGTCACATTTTAATACTATATTAAGGGGAAGAAAGGGGAGAAGTGTGTAACTGAACCGCCCCAGGAGCAGCCAAGGAAGGAATAGTGAATCAGACTCTGTTCCTTCCTTGGTTCCCATTTGTTCCAGGAGGGAAGTAATCTGTTGATGGTTTAGGAGTGCTGGCTGGCTTGTTGGCAGTTGGGCATCAGAGCCAAAGCTCCACCCATTTCCCACTCTGCCTGCCCACCTGATCTGGTGAAGGAATAATGGACACACAGCACTCACTTATTCCTCTGTGCAAGTTTTACTCCACCTTACTTTCCTACGGTTGTCCAAAAAGAGAAAACTGACTATATAATGAAATACTCAGGGTGTTTATTTGGAGCAGTGAGTAAAATTTGTATCATCTGATCAGCTACATGTAGCCAAGTCAGGAATGCATACCTCAAGGGACAGTCACTGTTTGATGTGTGTGTATGATCTAATCTTACAAGCTCTACAATTCACACAACTTCAGTGCAACTTGGGGGTCCTCTTCACCTTAAAGAAGGCACCCTGCAGATTCCAGCCAACAGTTACTGTTTCAAAACTTGCTCTTGCCATCCCAGTGGAAATAACCTAGAACTACAGAGCATAAGTACCTCTGAGTGCCCATCTAATTACAATGTGACGGGTGGCTTTGAAGCCAAGAAGTTGATAATAATACATTTACCTCAAAGCAGCAGGTTCAGCACCAGCCAAGAACAGAACAGAGGGTGACTGTTTCTAAGATGTTAGCAATAGGTTAATGTAAGATGTGACTTCTTTTTTCAGGATATCCTTGCTACTTTATACTCCGAATAACTAAGAACAATCCATGGCTTTGTACAGGGCACTGTAACTTAGGCAATTAGCGAAGTAATGGCTTGTGTGGTTCATTAGAGCAGAACATCAGTTTAAACACTTGGCAGGATGCTTTGGAAAACCCATAACTTACAAATGCTAGAAACCAGCAACCAGAACAGAAGGACAGTAGCATTTACACTGTCAGGTTACTCCTGGGGACTAGAAAACAGAACAGTACAGTACTATCTGAATTGTCAATTCATTTCTGTGCACATCATAGGGACATAATAAATAAAAAATGCAAAATAATACCTGTAGGGTCTAGCTTCATCCCACAAAAGTGAAGAAATACCATGCCACTTGCTGACAGTCTGTCTCTTCGGCATTAATTTGGGAACACAAAGGCTACAACATGCATAAAGCATAAATTGTTTATTTTAATTTTTAATTCCCTGAGGTTTTTTCAAGTTAGACATTGGACTACTTTTAATGTAGTTGTTATAATGAGAAGAGCAAGAGCTCTTATAATGAAGATTAAAAACACCTAGCGTGAAATCTTGGCCCCCTGAAACCAATGGCAAAACTGCCATTGACTTCAGTGGGGCAGGTTTTCACCCCCTAAAGTGTCAGAAGGGATATAAATCTTCATGTTTCAGGGCAAAGCCAACTTCTAGTATTAGACATGAGGAAGAAACTTTAACTTGGGGCATTTTTTTCTATAATTGCCTAAAGCACAGTTTCCTGCGCCTTCCTCTGAAGTAGCTGGTTCTGTTCTGTCCACTGTCGGAGACAGGATACTGGGCTAGATGGACCATAGGTCTGATCCAGTATGGCAATTTCTACATTCCTATAAAATGTCAGTAGCAGTGGTGTTTTATTTTTATTTCTTATTTAAAAATCTGAATGGTATAAAATATATTTAATTCATGACCAAAATAGCTTAATTATGTTAAATTGCCAGATTTTAACCTAATAACTATCTTTAGAAAAAAAATTAATTTTTCAAATCAAAATCATTTGACAGTCATAAAGAGCTTCTGTAACTATTTCTAAAAACAGAGATACTGTACATTTAAGTGGCCAAATTCAAATTAATGGGTTTACATGATAATATAACAGAATAAAATGAATATAAAAAAAATAAATTGCCTAGATGCTCAGAGCTTGTGTATGTTTCAACTAGTGGTGTGTTTTAAAGTCTGAGTTTTACACCATTAAAAATAGGGCTGGTAATTAAACTGTTGAATCCTGTGTTATTGTGGACAATGGTGTTGCTAAACTAAAGACTGATGTCTGATCATACATTTTAATAAATGTGAAATGGTTCATTTTTAATTATACTAGATTTCTTTGCCAATTGCTCTAAAATAATTCACTCTACTATACTCACTTGAAGAAGTTTATATTTCATAATAGACTCAGAATGAGAGCAATTATCCCTCACTGTAATGATGTCGAGTTTAGCACGTCTATCCTTTACTGGGTCTAAATGTCCATGAAATGTTAACATATGTCCCACAGCTATACATTCGTAATGCAGCTGTGCTTTTGTTTTTGTCCCTTAATAACTGAAAACAGATATTCTAGTTCACAACAGAAGTTTATCCACAACCAAAAAACTTTAAATAATGGGCAGATGGCTGTGTTTCTTCTTTGTTTGAATAACAGTTCAAGCTTTTATCAAAGGGAGGCAGAGGGAAGTAGAACAGTCTCCTCACAATTATACATTCAATAAATACACTAGGATTTTTTTGAGGCAAATTATACTGATAGTACCTTTTAAACTCTACGATTTCATTGCAAAAGCCATACTGAAGATAAAACGAAGCAATGTTTGTTATCTCCTACCTTATGAATGTTCCCTTTATCAGGAATACCCGCCCAGGATGGCACATTGGAAAAGTTAATCTTATCCTCAATCAAGCAGTTATCTGTTTTATTTCTTTAATTACTTTTATTGTAACCAATGAGATGGGGCACTGCGCAAAGAGAAAGTGGGATTGGTGAATTCTCCTCAAAGTAACTGAAATGACACCGAAATTTGAGGAAATGCAAATATTGTCCGCAGGCTGGGACACTGCTCTTCACCTGGCCCTTTCTTGGCCACTCTCCAGGCATCTACTACCAGCCAGTCAAGCATAAAGGATTCTCCTTGCACTGCAGTGCTTTTTGATGATTTCAGAAGACGCTTACACATTCCTTTATGCTTCTACTGACAGATGGGAATTTATGGCATGCTATTCTCCACATCCCAGCGTCAGATGAGAAGGGCAGAAGGGAAGAAACACTTTGAGATTATCCATTATGAGCAGTGTGAGAGATGCACACTGCTCTTCACTCAAGTCTCAGGTGAAATCCTGGCTTCACTGAAGTCAATGCAAATTTTGTCATTCACTTCAGTGGAGCCAGGATTTCACCCCCAGGATTTAACAGTCACTGAGACTTTCTATTTAGGTATGTGTAGGGTTTTGCAAAGTAAAGAATGATTTTGTTTAGCTTAACTCCATCCCCTTTCAGTGTCTATGGGAAAGGTGAAGAAATAAATTGTAGGGTGTGTGGGTGGATGTAAGAAAGCCAGTGAGAATAAGCCAAAAATCTCACATTGCTGAATGTGTTGCTGAGCTTGGGCTAGTGAAATGTGTCAGACTGACAGCTCTAGGACATGTAGTACACACACAAAACAGGTTTCTTTCCTAGTGCTCCAATAGTGTGGTCAAAAATCCTGGAGCTTCTGAAGTCATGAAACCTGGGTTCTATTCCTGGCATTCCCCCAGACTTGTTGTATGACCTTGAGCATGTCACTTCACCTCAGTGTTCCTAGACAGTAATTATATTTAACCTATTTTGTAAAGGGCTCTGAGAGAGGAGAAGCACTCTGTAAATGCTAACCAAGTTAAGTGCTTTTGCCCTTAGCAGAGGGATCACCTTTAGGGGTGCAATGGTAGTTTAGTTTTCACACCTTGTCTCTTTCCTGTACGTATCCAAGCAAGAAATACATTTCCAACATCCAAGTTGTATAGCAGATCCATCGATAATTGTCACAAATTGGGCCTCTCACTATGTTGTAATACTTGGAACATTTCATTTACAGCAAAAGCCATTTAAATGTTAATATTTGCCAACTGTCACCATGTAGTAACTGCAGATATATCGTATTTTAAGTATATAGGGAAACTCTATATCTCAGCTATCAATGTATACTCCCATTAGCAAACAGCTACTACTATAAATGCAGTCACTTTAATACTTTTATGTTTGGTTTTGGATAGACTCCAAGTCCTGAAACCATTTGTTTTAGTGAAAACAGTACTATTCTCAGAAGGTTTTTTTGGAGGGGGAGTTATGAGTTGTTGTTGTTGTTTCTTTTGTTTTGTTTTGTTTTTGCCTTTAACCCACTGAGCTTTCTGACTTTCATTCTGATAGAAGAAATTTCATTTGTTTCTTGGTATATGCTATGTTTCATCAGAGTCAACATTTTACTGTGGAGCAGACTGGGAAAATATAATTTGTGTTTCTCTACCAGGATAAATTATTAGATGCTTTTGATCATATGAAAAATGTAATATATAGTATATTTGCTTTCAGTTCCTTCTTGTTCCCTCCTTAGTTTCCACAATACTTATATTCATACCTATTTCCACTTTCTCGCTACAAGACATTTTCATCTCTTTTTAGCAAACTCCACGATTCTAGAAGAATCATTTTCCTGCTTAAGACTCTTTAATGATTTTCTCCAATAACACTTTGGCTGCTGATGACTAAGAATAGCAATTACAATAGCAATACATGTTATTGATTTAGGACCAAATCCCTCTACTGCAATAGGAGCAAGATTGAATGTCAAGTCAAACTGTGACATATATATACAATATTTGACTATAAAATAATAAAAATATGTATTTTTGGTCATGTCAGAACTTACATTTTTCCATCAATTTTCAGGGCTTGGTCCTGCTCCCATTGTAGTAACTGAACATCTTGTCATTTGGTAGATTTGGGTCACCAATCTTTATAGAAAAAATTTGTTTTGAATTGGTTTAAAGATGTTTAATTACTTTTTGTTCTTCCAGCTCCGAACACAAAACTGCCTTTATGAAGAGTAGTTTCCCTTTCCCTTAAAACAAGGTCCACTTTGGTGCTCTCATTGTTTTAAATTTTGGCAATTGCATAGTTCACCAATCTTGTTTGTTCATTTTTAAAAGGAAGCTAGGGGTCGTGACTCATTGACATCATAGAGTACTGTGCCTTTAAATAAAAGCAGGACTGAATTACAGCAATGGAGGGTTTAATGTGACTAGGCAAGGAGACAACGATGTTGGAAATGAACTGAGGCAACAAGAATTTTTAGTTTCTTAGCAAGGCTTTTCAACTAAAAAGTCAGACTGATATGAGATGTCATTAACAGCCAGGATCCCAAAAGTTATTGCTTTTCTCATGATGTTTAGTTCACATGTGATTCACTATCTTCCATAAAGACACATCTGAAGTTCCTATTACTTTAAATGCTAATTTTCATATTTTATTTGAGTGTTCTCACTTTCCCTCATTGCCAAAGCCAAGATCAGCTACTGATCAGGCACCTGTTCTGAAAATAAAATGGTGGCAGTGAGGAAAACCTCACCAGCATACATCAAATACAGGGCATGGAACATATGATAATTGCCCTGTTCTGTTCATTCCCTCTGAAGCATTTGGTGCTGGCCACAATCAGAAGACAGGATACAGGGCTAGATGGACCACTGATCTGACCAGTATGGCATACTTATGTTCTTAAATGTTCTTTATTTTACTCTTTCCACCAACTGATGCCCTTCCCCATTGCTTCTAGCAAAGAAAATTAAGCAGCCAAAGCCACACACTCTTTAATAATCAATTCTATTACACTTACTCACGCTGAGCAATACCAATCACTGAGCCAGATTGACCCTTCCCATATTAAAAATTGTGGGAGAAGATTTTTTTTTACAAGTAGATTTTCATTTGAATTCCCTAGTGAAAATTACTCCACATTGTATCATCAGGCAGATCCCATGGGATCCATGCAGAAACCCTCTTCCCCTGCGTCTTCCCCCACTGTCCACCCCACAAACTTCCTGGCTGCATAGTTCTATTGGAGTCACATTACTAGGGCATAGTTGCTCCTGGGGCTCCTCAATGGGGCCATAGCCTTGAGATGTATTACCATAACCAGGTAAGATCTGCAGGACTGGCATGGATGGGATGGGATGTTCTGCCTTCCCTTCAAGCCTGTGTGGTGTATTGAAAACTGTGTTAAAACTACAAGCTATCACTCAGTTTGTAAGCAGTGTCCTGGTCTTGCTGGCAGGCTAGGGAGCTCTGTAGAGAAGTGTGCAATCTGGGTCTTGTACAGTCAGTCTGCAAAGAGCCAGCCTAGAGTAAGGCCAGTTGAGCTATGGAAGTTGAGTTAGGGAGCAGCCTGCTTTGTCTCTCTGTGGTGGTAGTGATGGTGTTTTTTCTTGTGGGTTAGGGTTCGAGATTCTAAGAAATAAATTAGTGTCATGTTGCAACCTTCCAAAAACGTGTATTTGATGTTTTATCTAACTTCTCTGTGTGCGTGCTATGAACATAACAGCCAGCACCTTCAAGCCCCCACTCCACAGGGATACGTCTCCATCAGGTCTAGGTGGTATAGATGGTTCTGTGAAAGTGGCTGAGACCCACAACAGTGTGGAATGAGGTGACCTGCAACCTGGTCCACTGGTACTTCCTTGGAATAAAGAACTACTCAGTATCTGTGTGTGTAGCAGGTTGTTATGTCTAGATTTTTATCTACAGCAATAACTTTTTGGATTTTTGTCCAAAGAGCGTAACAGGTTAATTGAGGGTACGTCAACACAGCAAAGAAAAACCCGCGGATGGCCTTTGCCAGCCAACTCGGCTCATGGCATTCAGGCTATGGGGCTGTTTCATTGCTGTGTAGACTTCTGGGCTTGGGCTGGAGCCCTGTCTCTAGGACTCTGTGGGGATCTTCATCCTGGTGAAAATAAAACCAGAAATAAAGATCATGTAATGATTCAGAATTTACTGTATTACAGTACCTTCAAAATTCAGTTTGGTCATTGGACAAGAAAAAATGAGTTTGCTTCAGACCTTCTTAAAGTTACCAATCAATTTTCCTTTGATATAAACTGTTGGAACTGTAATCTTCCTCAATCTATTTGTAATTTAAACATTGCCCTTTCTCTCCCCAACATGCACATTCTATGACTTTCAGCAAGAAAAAAAGCTCAGCAATGAAGCCACATTATTAAACATACTAAGACACATTGATTCATCAGTTTTTCAGAATACCCTGTTGATGTCAAAGAGGAGTTTTGCTGTGAAATCCACTATAGCCCACTCTTAGTCCACGCACCCCAACAATATCGCAGAATAGTAAGCACTAAGAGCGACGCTAAAAGTTAAAGCTTAATAAGCTGAAATAGGACTAAAATCCTCAGCTCAGCAAGGTCAGTTCATTTTTAATAATACTGGTTTGTGTATCCATTAATTGGACCCAATTCTGCATATTTCACATTGAAATTCAAAATACTTGTGTCTTCAGCAGCTAAAACCCTGAAGAGGCAAAGGAAGCATATATGTGAACTGCAGACAAGCTGCATCATTTCACAATAGATTAGGGATGAAGGGATATATTCAGTTCCCAGTTATACTGATGTAAATACAGAGAGACCCTGCTTAAGTGCTTTTGAGAGCAACTGATTTACACCAAAATTTGGTCCAAATCTACAACATTTTGCAGTCTTTACATTCTACTTTTTTTGCTAAGTTTTTAGACTCTTGTTCTACTTATGGACAGTAGTGAACAGGAAGAGAATTGACAACTTACTGTGGGCCCGATCATGCCAACTCCCACACACCTCCTGAGAGTTGTTGAGCACTCTAACTCCCATGGAAGCCAACAAGCAGGAAGGTCTTAGCCCCTGACAGAATGAGAAACAATGACACCTGGAAAGTCTGTAATTTCTTTTTAATGTGTTGTACGTTTATACATTTTTTAATTGCACTGTATTATATTCCTCTATATGGAAGGACCAAAAATAACTGGGAAACCAATAAAATGAGGCTGTTTTGCAAAGTACTTCTCATTAACCACACTGATAAATTTGCTGGATTAAGGAAGAAAATTACTTGTGTTAAAAGACGACCATTCTATAACTGGAAGTCAAATGAAATATGATAATAGATACAAAAAATAGAATGTTGGTACAAACAAGGTAATTTGCACTTGTAATTGTGTGCATTAATTTAATCAACTCTATTACAATTATGAGTATTTGGGTCAAAACATTTAATTGTTTCTTGAATGCTACCAAAGTTACTCCACATTTTAAATGTCTTGGAAAAGGCTAGATTCAGCCGATGATTCATTTCTTTCTTCTTCCTTTTTTTTTTTTTTTAAACTACTTAGTTCAAATAACCTGACAGTGTCAGTGTCTAAAGAGAGGCAAGAATTATAACAGTTTCCATTGTTTAACAACTCAGCATTGTAACATGTTGAGTCATGTGACAGCAAGCCCTTTCAGGGCCTTTTACATGTTATTATGAAGGAGCTGTGCAGCAAAATGATCACAAGAAGTCACTTGGTCTAATGCAGGCTGAGAAGTCATGGGGGTACACTTTTAAAAATGTGCTCCAGTTGAACTCTATTCTGTGAATTATCATGGACCAGATCTTGCAATCCTAGTTCTTGCAAAGAGTCCCACTAATATCGATGGCCCAGATCAACCACCACCACCTGGCTTTTGAATGGGCCCCAATTCTCTCTGTGTGGTCAGAGCATGCCTACCAGATCGGACCCAAAAGGCAAGATATCTTCCCCTGGTTTGAGGCTCATGCTGGGGCTTACGTGTGAGATAGGCATCTGGGCCTAGAGTGAGGTATTGTGTGCATGCCTAGAGGCAGAAACGTAGGTGCCTCGGGAACTTTTACCACAAAAACATAGGCACCAAGTGACTTCAGGCACAAACAGGATTATGCAGCAGCTGAGCGTGGGTTTTGCGGATGTTAGCAGTGCCTAACTCCAGGGTTTAGGCACCCAAATTCCTTTGTGGATGTGGGCCAATGGGACAGCTCATATGAGCAGAAGACAGCAGCATCAGACTGGAGAACTTGTCACATCTGTTCAGTCAGGAGCTACATATCAGGAAACAGCTATCATATTGGTTGTAATAAAATCCTACCTTGGTTTCAATTTCTAATCATAATCCATCAGAAGCTAAATAACTTTTTCAACAGTGCAACTTTTTTTAATCAAGATTATTACCATTTACAATGCTGCCTGTGTATTCACCAAAGCTACTCTTTCCTGGCTTCCAGTGTAATGCCATATTTGTGGCATGTTAAGGTTAGAGTATTATCTTTGCTAGAAAGACAGCTTCAATCTCTTGTTGGTATTTGCTTAAATGACTTGAATACTATCCATGAGGGAAATTGAAAGGCTATTACTTGGTTCTGTGACAATATCAGGTGGGTAGGTAAATGGAAGATTTGATCAGTGAGTCGACTGCACGTTACCACCAGCAACTGATAAGACGCACAACTCAGAATTTGTCTTTTTTTTCACATTAAGCAGTAATTACTGAATTTTAGGCACAGTGTGGAGAGCCCATAGGCAGAGCATGTAAATTAATGTTTAACTACAGTTATATCATTTTAATTATTAATATAATTCTAGAATTCGCATTTAACTGATATAAATGAGGCATGTAGGCCATGAAATCCCTTAAAGTATATGCCACCGACATTGCTAGTATCATGCATTTTCACCGGCATAAACTGAGATTTGCCAAGATGACTAGGAGATATAGGCACACAATTCCCATTTAAAAGAGTAGGAATTGTGTGGTTAAATCGCCTATTCCTCTTTGAAAAATCTCAGCCTATACCTCTGTTTAATCACAAATATACCAATAAGGCCCTTTGAGAAAGAATCTGAGACTATAGCCAAACTACAAACAAATAACTTTTTCTTATTTTGTCTAGTATGAAAAGAAACGTTTCTCCTTTTTAGCTAGTACATTGTTGTGCGGCTCAATAAGAACCCAAGGCAGAATAAAATAATTCAGACTATTTTTTATTTGCACAGCCAAGTAAAGATCATTAATGTACATAAGGTTATGCCTAAGTAATATTAAGGGTCACTCTGCATTCCTTCCAGCCCTTCAGTATTTAGTGCATCACAAAAGCAGGATCAGGTTCAAAATTTGAGACAGACCAATAAAAGCAAGGAAACACAAACCTAAAGGCAAAATCAGCTCTTTGTGAGCTCTTATACACAAGCTGTCCACCCTTTTGATTATCAGACCAGAAACACCCCTAGCAATTCCCAATTCTCCCCCACCCTCAGCAGGTAGATTTTTTAAGGGACATTTGGGGATGGTTGAACTTGGATATGGGTTCTGGATGCTCTTTCTCCTAATGATGTTAGGAGATTCATGGGGGTTACTGGTGTCTTTAGGCCTGAGAGGAAGGGACAGGATGTAAGTTGCTGCTTGAAGCAGGGACCTCACTATCAGGGCTATTCACAGCAGTAACCACTATGCTCAGGAGATGTTTGCAAGATCAGACCTGTGATGGCATTTTTTTAAACATATTTGAACAGTTGGACTATATTTGGTATTAATATCAATTTAGCGGGCAGATCAATAAAGGAGCTACAGAAGGTTCCTTACAAGTGACTTCACTTCTACTTGTTACCTAAATGTAAAAAACAAAATTGGAAAATTTCATTTACAGACACAAAGACCAATAGACAAAAAAATCTAGCACAAAAAATAGAAAAAAGGTGAATAACTGAACGTCATAGAAAATAGGCCAGGATTTTTGTTGAAACAAATTAAACAAAATGGATGCTAAATGGACAAATGTCAAGAAACAATTACATCCAGAATGATAAAAAATTGAAAGGAAAATAGGGAATCAGATTAAATAAACAAAAACAGAACAAAACAAAGGTAATGAAGGTAGAGCTGGGTGATTAATTGTTTTCTGCAGAAAATTTTGAAATATTTTCATTTTTTTCAAAATTTCTCACAAAAAAAATTAACAATTTCAGTTTTCACAAATTGAAACATTTTCTGTTTTTTCTGCACCCCTTTTTGTCCTTTTCCAGAGGCATTGTCACACAAATGTTTCTGTTTTACATTGAAAAACTAAAACATTTTGACAGAAATGAAAATTTTCAGATAAAATGTTTGATTAAGAAATATACTCATGTGGATCAGCTCTCATTGCACCCTTTCTCCCACTGTTGTCCATATAATATGTCATCTTTTAAGAGCCTGATCCTAGATTCTGTGATTGTAACCATCTTGGGGCAGGGACCGGTGCTCTTAAATTTCTCTAAAATGCAGAGGACACATTTTGATGCTATATAAATTCACAACAGTGATAATAATGCCCTTCCTTGAGTTACACAGAAGAAATTACTCCCATTCATAGATTCCATAAACAGAATTAGAAGTTAAATGAAATAGAGTGAAATATTACCAACAAGAGCAATTTGTCTTCGTGATCAGAGTTGACACTGTCAGTAATCTGTGGTTTATAATCACAGTGTTTGTGCCTGATCTTGCAGAGTGCTGGATGTCCCCAGTTCCTATGTTTACATACTACAGGAACCACATCTACAATATTTCATCTGATTTTGAAATTTTCTAGTCAGGAAATAACAAAAAACCTGAAAATACAGAATCAGTGGTTTCATCAGCTATCAAGCCATTTTGAGATGAGTTCAAAACCTGCAGCCAAATTTTATCATCTTCATTAAGATGAATAAATATAGATCCAGAAACCTGACACACTTTATATGCAGCTTGTTTGACAAGTCTTACACTGGACATTTGTAGAATTATTTTACCATTGTGGAAAAGTGCACCCCTCAGCGATTTGCTGGAAACACTTACATGGTAACTGAAAGAATAGATGCCTCCTGTGCTGGCTACAAACACACCTGACTCAACATTATATGCTTCATTTTCATTAAGGAAAACTTTATCAAATCTCACTGGAGACCCTGGTGATGGGAAACTATTTCTTTTTTGAAGACCAACGGAGAAAGCTGTGATGTCACTTTCTTTGCAGTCTCCCTTCTCTCCTTTTTCTCCTTTACGTCCTGGAAATCCAGATAGCCCATGTTTTCCAGGAGGACCCATTTTTCCATAAATTCCAGGATCTCCTTTAAGACCTGGAGCCCCCCGGACTCCTGGTGGCCCCACATATCCCTTAGACCCCCTCTTACCTGTTTGTCCTCTTTTTCCTCCATACCCCTTTTCTCCAGGACTCCCACTTGGTCCAATATCACCTTTTGGACCTGATTTTCCACACTCCCCTTTGTCTCCCTTGAGTCCTTGAGGACCACTAGAACCAATGCTTCCAGCATCACCTTTATCACCTTTATTGCTGCTTGGACAAGAAGAAGATGACCCACCTTGTTCTTCTTTCTGACCAAGCGGGTCTGGTTTACCTAGATCACCTTTGGGTCCTTGATTACCCTTTTCTCCCTTTAGTCCTTGTTGTTCAGTTTCTCCCAAGGGCCCTTGTACTCCTTTCTTCCCAGTAAACCCTAGCTTACCTACAAAGAAAACAGCTGTATTTCAGATATTATCATCCTACATATGCTCTTTGTCAAGTGTGAAATGTCCCAAACAAACATACAGTAACACTCAGTTCCATATCTGAATGTTCATTTGACATTTCATTTTATAACATTCATTCTATACTGTGTGTGATTATAGAAAGCTAAACTGTAAGTTTCCTATGTGAAAAATACCCATTGGATATTTTTTACAATAGGCAAATTATTTAAAAGAATGAAAGTCTTATCACCTAATGTTATTTGTCATTTGTACATTACCCCACCTTTAAAAAAAAAATTTAAAAAAATCCTAAATCAAGAACATAATTTAAAATACATATGTGTATATGTTTTAAAGGTTCTGAAGATGAATTTTAAATGATGTAATTTAGAGATGGGTCAAAGTTCAAATCTGGATCCAAATTTCCCCAAAGTTTAAGGGTGCTGGATCCAGAAGTATGTCTGATATGTAATATAGCATACTCTAAAATGAAATATAGCATTTAGGGGTGGTCAACATGCCATCTCAAAAGAACACATAATAGTGGTGCTACTTGAACAGCTACACAATTAAAGATGGTCAACAATTCCATTCTGAACTCCAGTTTGCTGGCTTTAATGACCTATGTAGGATTTCAATCAAGGCTAAGGGGCCTGATCCTGTAGAGGCTTACACACATTAGTAACTTTAAACATTACCTACTCTTGGGATGACACATATGAGTAAGTGTTTGTAAATTTATAGGGCCTGATCCTGCATGTATAGGCTCCGCCTTGATTTTTCGTTTTAATACAACATTAGAAAAATTCAGTTCAGCCCTTTATAGTTTTAGGGCTGCATTTGGGACCTGCAGGTCAAAGGATCAGGGAGAAAACGGGAAGATATGATTGTGTGTGTCTGTGTGGTTTTACAAATTTCTGTCTGATTTTTTTTGCAAAAGGACCCAGTGCATAGGGTGGACGCTTACAATAAGCTGAAATAAATTTATTAAATACATAATAAAATATAAATTAGTGGTTACAAATTGTTTTAGTATTTTATATCTTCGCAGCTCCTTGCACTTTCAATCCAAGTTTTGCGAGCCCATAGTCAATAGGAAGAACTTTGGTATATTGTGGTGACAAAAAAAGTTAAATTAAACAAAATTTTTTTAGACACATTTTTTATTTAGAAAAGACATTCGTGCTCATGTGGGAATAATCTTTTTTTTTTTAAATATGCAAAATGCCAGGGTTTCTTGTTGGCTGCAATAAGGACAAGTTCTCTCATTTTTAATTATCAGTCATTTCTATTTATGCTATCGTAATTTGTATATTAAGGGGAGACTAGAACCAGTACAAAAATTGCCGTGATAAAAAAAAAATGCCCAGCTATTATCCTGAATTGTGCCTAAAATTTTCTAAATTTGCTTGATGTTGCTTAGTTGCTCCTAAATGTGGATTTATTACATGTGTTAAAGTGTAATGCCTAGAAAGGTCCAAAAGCTACTGTTTAATAACTCTAAATGCTTGTTTACATGAAAGACTATAAGCGCTTCATGGTAGTCATTTCAATCTATTGAATCAATTGCTCTTGTCTCAAAGAGTCCCTAAATGCATATTTAAAATATCAGTAAAGTGTGTTTATTTACACTCCAGACAGCAATGATTCCAAATGAGCCATTATGGCTCATCATGCTGAATCTCATATACTTCTAGAAAGGTTTTCACTTTTCTTAGCTACCATGAACAATGCTAAATGTGCTATAAACTAACACACACACACACAATGTGTGATCAGTAACACCATGAGTTGTGACATAAAAAAGCCAGAACAGTCAGGTTGGTGTTCTCTCTTCAGCTTGTCCCAAGGTGTCTATTGCAAGAAAGACAAGAATATCAACTTAGCACACAACACAGTGTGTGACATGTGATACAATGGCTGGGCACAATAGGACAAGGTGGGCTTTGTTTTGTTTACATTCTGTAGTTTCATGTATGTTCATAGACAGTGTATAAGCAATGTGTCCAATTTAGAATTGCACATAGAATCCAGATTTGTGGTTGCTCAGCATGATAAGGATGCATCTGCTTTTAACTAGGAAATACATTAACTGAGCTCATTTGAAAAAAGTAGCTGACAAAAGGCAGTAAGTGATAAAAATTACCTGGATCCCCTTTTTTATCCTGTTCTCCCTTTTGTCCTTCAGGTCCAGTACTGTCACAGAAGCACTGTTTTTCTGCTGTACTACTGTTTTCCTTTGGTGTATTAATGGAGAAAGAAGCAAAGTGATCATCAAATGCAATGCTTTCGTTAGCATGAAGTAATGGGATTAAGATGGTATTGTTTTTCTCCTCTCCTCTAGGATCATCTGTTACTGAAAAAGTGTTTGTGGTGGAAAATACTTCTGAAATGACTGGTTGTTTAGGGCCAATAGAAGTGGGCTTCAGCTCTTGAAGGTTAATGTTATTTTCCAGGCCACCTGCCTCATTGTTAAAGAGAGAGGTTGCTGGGGATGTTACGGCACTCTGGGAACTTACTTGAGTTCCACCATCTGTGACTGGATCAGTTTCATTTGTCCCCAGGCCTAGACCAGGAGGAACAGTAAATGCTTGTTTCGGATCTTCAGTTTCAGCAGCACCATTGAGGGAATCCATTGTGAATAACTGCTTGGGAGCTAGACTGAATATAGTTGGAGATGCCACTGGACACCAGAGGCAGCACAGCAGAGCCTGCGTCAGGAGTGTAGAAATCATTCTGGCAATAGTCAGAAAGCACACTGTAAAACAAAAGAGACCGAACTATAGCTACGCTCTTATCAAAGACAGAGATCTGAATGGATAACCATGCACACTCACATTAATAGCAACATAAAGTAATTAAAATGACTGTCTATACAATGTCTGAGTGGATTTCAGTGAAGTAACTTACACTCCTGAGTCCTGCCATATCGCCCAGTTATGTAGGACTTCATATGGGGCTATAAAGGCCAAAAACAGCTTAAAATGTATAAGTTTCTGTGTATTATAAGGAGGCAAAAAGAGGGGGGACTTCACACACACACACACAGATGTGAAATGTGAAGGGGATAGCTGAGAGAGAGAGAGTGGCGGGGAGGAAAAGTGCGAATGCAGTGTGGTGCCATATGTTGTGGCCTTTACACAGCACTGATCTACATGGCTAATACGTGTAAAGGAAGGAAACAGTGCATGAGACCTCTCCTCGCCCCCTCTCCTCCCCCGCGGCCCATCCAGAAGCAGTTAATATGTCCATGTAATATAAGTGCCTTGGAGCTTCTTTCCAGTTTGGGAGTTAGAACCTCTTCAGCTTCCTGGGACCATTTGCAGATAGATTCAGAATGGGGCCTAGAGACCGCAACAGGTAGCTAAGGCTCAAAATAAAAATATTTACTGTTTATAAAGCATTTTACATTCAAAGATCTCAAAGTACTTCACAGACATTAACAAATTAAACTTCACAACCCCTCCTGTGAGGTAGGTGTGGCAAGTTTTATCAGCCCCATTTTACAGATGCAGAAACAAAGTCAACTAAAGCACAGAGAGGCAAAGCAACATGTCCCAGGTCACACAGCAAGCCACTGTCGGAACCAAGAGTAGAACCCAAGTCTCTGGAGACTCAGTCCCATGTTCTAACTGCTAGATTTTGCTGCCTTCAACAATTAATCCAATTTGCCTCCCAAATTTCCATACTGTTCTCTTCCCAGCGCTAAATACAAAAGAAAACAATCTGGCAGATTTCACCAAGTAACAGAGTTTGTAACTTGCAAAAACACAGACTTAAAGAAATTCAGAATATCTTTCTACAGTACGTTTATCTGGAATCAGAAAACAAAAGTGAGGATTTAAACTGAACACATTGAAGAAACTATGATGAGATTAAGGTTTGGTTTAACCAGAAGTACAAAATCAAAGGAAATTTTAGTCAAGCATTTAACAGCACTCTCAAATGAAACCTTAGACATTATTCTGAATGTCAACAGGTACATTCTTCCAGAAAGGGGGGTTCAAATTACTATTGCATTATCATCAGGATAAGTATTATGGTACTTGCAGTAATGATGAGGAGTGAGTCTTGTACACATACAACAAAAAAGACAACACAGCACTTAGGTTACATCTAGACTTAGGTATATTTTAAAAATATTTTAGTTAACATGCTAATACATTTGAAAACCTTGGTGTAGACACAGGAGAAGTTGCATTTTAACATGTGTTAGCTGGCAGAGATGAACCCTAGCAGTTGCATAACACGTTTGCTAACATGTTTTTAAAACATACCTTTTGGCCTAGTCCAGACACACCCTCAGGGGTTAACAATCCCAACACTTGAAAAATCCACTTGCCCCTGAAGACTGGGAAACTCTCCTGGGTTAGTGTCAGCAACCTTTGCTGAAACTAAGCTCACTTATTCAAAAATTATATTTCTAGCCCTTATGGCTGCGATTAATGCCTTTTAAACACAAGGCATGTGCACTAATTAGTCCATATGCAGTGAAAATTCCCACTGAAGCTAAGAGGATTAAGACAACACAGGACAAGTCCTTTCCTTTTGTGCACATAATTCCCCCCATTGATATTAAATGGAGCTCTTCACATGGATGAAGAGGAAATACAGATCTAATAAAATGTTGAATTGTAGAAAAAGAGTGGTAAAGATACACAAGCAAATTCATTACAAGCTTCTTACCTGAAAGAAAATCTTTAGATATAAAAGCTTTTTCGACATCCACGAAAACTGAAAACCCAAGTTGAATTAACAGACTTAAATACCAAAATGGAGAACAAAGACCATGTATACAGCACACTAATTAAAGACACACACAGAGGAAGATCGGTATTTCTCCATTATAAATAATCATCTATAGGAAAGGCTGCAAAAGGCAGTGGTTTGTTCATCATTGTACCCTCATAATTAAATTTTTTTTCTTCACAATTTCTTTTTTGATGTATAAATAATACCTCAGAACTCAAAACCTATTATTACATCCAATACCTGCTATTTATGGGGATAATGGACAACCAGCCTCTACACAAAAGCATATGGAAAATGCATTTAACTGTTAAAAGGAACAATGGGCCAAATCCTGAATCAGGCATAGGTCCCACAGAAGAAATAGTAATTTTGCCTGAATAAGGACTTAAATAATTTGGCCCAATGATAGAAAGTAATTTATTTAAAAAAACTCTAGAGTTTAAAGGACCAATTAGGTCAAATTTGGACAAGATGTAGCTGTTATAAAAAATAAGATTTTAGATTAACAGAAATATTTCAATGACCCTATAGTTTTATAATTCCAATAGAGACACTCAGAGACAGATTGATTCTCAGCTGCTTAAATCAGCATGGCATCATAATTATGGTGATTTATGCCAGCTGAGAATATGACCATGGTTTAAAAATATTTTTATAATTCTTATTATTAATATTACCACAGTGCCTTGAAGCCCTAGTCATGGAGTAGAACCCTATTGTTCTAGGCACTGTACAAACGCCGAACAAAAAGATGGTCCGTACACCAAAGATCTTATAACCTAAGTCTGATGCTGGCAGACCAGGTGCCAGCTCATGCCAAAGCCTCACTGAACACTGACAAATACAGAGCTGGAACCAGTCTGGCTCACCTGTGTGTTAGTGTTGTTAAAATAGGTATTCGAATTATAAAAATGTGGTTAGTGTTTATATTTTATTAAATGAATGTAGGGTGCTGCATGTATTAATCTTATTTATAACATCTTTATCCCATCCGCCTGAAGCCGCTGGTGCTTCCTGAGGGTTCTGGGTTAATTAACTGCCACCCAGCACTCAGCGTTGATCAATATAGGCTGTACTGCTTATGGTCATAGCAGTAGCAAGTTCTCAATTCTAATCTGAACTGACCTAGGTCTCCTCTGCACTGGCAACTCCTGCAGCGTAGCTGGTTCCAAATGTGTCAACTTCTGTCCTTCCTTTGGTCCAAACCTGTGAAGCCGAGAGGGAGACACTGACACATGGGACAAAGTAGCAGCTCCATATTAACTGCCCAAGCTATTGAAGCCATATTACAAGGAGAGGACACTCCATTCATGCTGGCAGCATGGACACAACACAGAAGGTGGCAGAAATCTTCCACCTGGAAAAAATAAGAAACTAAGAACTCTCCAGCTTGGAAGCTGGAATATTAGAACCATGTGCCCAGGATTGACAGATGATGATGGCCTACAATACACAAGCAGCATACAGGAAGTCAGCTTTGAAAGACTGAGAGTCATACAAACTCAACGCTTACATTGCAGCACTTCAGGAAACAAGACTTGGAGATGCTGGTTCTGTCCAAGAGGCCAATTATACCTTCTTTTGGCTGGGTAAAAGCAGAGAAAAAAATTGTCTGCATGGTGTCGGTTTTGCTGTGAGAATTAAGTGAGTAAAGCTCCTAGAAACACCCACTGAGCACATTATCTCACTTAAATTTCAGATGATTAACAGCTCGGTGAACATCATTAGTGCTTATGCATCAAGACTCAAACGTAGCCCTGAGAAGGATACATTTTATGACTCTTTGTATCAAGTCGTCAAAAGAATACCATCAACTGAGCAACTTTTCCTCCTTGATGACTTCAGTGCAAGTCAGTGCAGATAACAACTCATGGCCAGATTGTGTAGGACATTTTGGCATTGGCAAGATTAATGAGAATGGCCAATGGCTTCTTGAATTCTGTGCCCAAAGCCAAATGTGTATTACCAATTCATATTTTGCAGGAAAAGATCACTGCAAAAAGTGTCATGGCAACATCCACGATCAGGCCACTGGCACCAATTTGACCTTGTCATGATCAGGAGGAAAGACCTACCCTCAGTGCAGAACACTCACACGTTTCACAGTGCTGACTGTGATGTTGACCACTCTTTGATCATTAGCAAAGTGAAGATTACAGCTAAGAAACTATATAGAGCAAAACTTGGGAGCAAGCCCAAGATCAACGCTACTAACATTAAAAACCAGAGAAAATGCCAAGGCCAAAAAGGGTGATTGTAACAACTTCAGGGGTATCTCACTACTAAGTGTAGCAGGAAAAGTTTTGGCAAAAGTCATCTTAGTGCACCTACAACAGCTGGCAAATTGTGTCTACCCTGAATCACAGTGTGGATTCAAGGCTGGAAGATCAATTATAGACATGATATTTTCTCTACATCAACTTCAAGAAAAGTGCAGAGAGCAAAACTGACCATCCATCCATATTGCCTTTGTGGACCTAACCAAAGCATTTGACAGAGCCAGCAGAGCAGGTCTATTTGCAATACTAGAAAAGATAAGATGTCCATCAGTCTTGTTAAGTCTTATCTGTTCATTTCAAGACAACATACCGGTTTGATGGGTCTACTTCAGACAGCTTTGTGATGAAAAGTGGAGTGAAGCAAGGATGTGTTCTTGCCCCTACACTATTTGGAATCTTCTTCTCAGTACTCCTAAACTGTGCATTTAAAGATATGAAAGATGGAGTGTATCTCCACACAAGATCAGATGGGAAACTCTTCAATCTCTCATGACTTAAAGCAAAAACTAAAGTAAAAAAGGTGCTAATCAGGGAACTTCTATGCGCTGATGATGTTGCCCCTATAGCCCACAATGAAGAACTACTACAAGAACTTTCAAGTGCTTGTCAGGCATTTACTCTCACCATCAGCATTAAGAAAATGGTTGTATTAGGACAGGGGGTTCCACAAGATCCTTTAATCACCTTAAATGCAAACCAGCTAAAAGTAGTCCAAAAGTTCAGCTATTTAGGTTCTACAGAGACTACCAACCTCTCACTGGATGAAAAACGAAATGTTCGCATTGGAAAGGCTGCCACCACCTTTAGTAGACTAACTAAAAGAGTCTGGAACACCTCAAAGCTTACCATTAAGACCAAAATGCTAGTGTACTACGCTTGCATCTTCAGCACTCTCATGTATGGTGGGGAAACATGGACAACTTACGCTCATCAGAAGAAAAGGTTAAACAATTTCCATGTATGCTCCTTACGCTGTATACTCAACATCAAATGGCAAGATAAAGTTACCAACACAGAGGTTCTTCAAAGGCCAAATGTACCAAGTGTGACAGCCCTGCTCAAGCAAAGACAACTGTGCTGGCTGGGCCATCTGAGCAGGTTGGAAGATGAATATATACCTAAGGATATACTATATGGGGAGCTATGAGAGGGAATAACAGGACATCCCAACCTTCGCTATAAAGAAAGACACATGCAAGTGAGATATAAAGACACATGGCAAGCAAGATATAAAGAAATTTGGAATTGATCCTGACCGATGGGAAATCTTGGCAAGTGATCGTAACAAGTGACACCATGGTCTCCATCAGGGATTCATTTCTTTGGACTGGATTTCTAACAAGGAAGCTTTGAGCAAGGACTAATGACCTCCAATCTGTTTGGGTGATTCCAGAGAGACTTTTCACAAGTTAGCAGACTATTTCATCACTGCTATGATCCTGATCTATGAACATTGGAAAATTACTTGTATGTATATGCTTCTTTAACTATTCAATATCTCTTTTCGGTTTTTTTATTAATAAATCTTTAATTAGTTTACTAAGGATTCACTGGCAGTGTGATATTTGGATAAGATCTGAGATATATATATATATATTGACCTGGGGGTAAGTATCTGATGCCTTGTAGAACTTCACATATGATTAAATGGGTTTTCAGTAACCTCTCACTATATTAAAACCTGTTTGTCTGGATGGGAACCAAGGGCTGGAATGCCTATGGGGGACTATATTTAGCTTCTTGCTAACCAGTGTGGTGCTGCAGAAGTTCTTGTGATACTGGTTTGGTGAATCCAATTATAGAATAAACCACCTGTTTGGGGGGTTGTCTGCCCTGTTTCTTGCAGTATGCCTTGAGTGTAGCATTCTCAGTATGGTCCATCCGAGGCAGCCAGTCCAGTCTCTATCAAGTATATTTAGAACAAAAAAGAACAAAAGAAAGAAAGAACCAGATAAGTTAAAATGTGAAGACATTCATGAAAGCAATTATAATATTGTATTTCTCAGGAATCAGGAAAAGGATAGATTAAAACTTTAATGACCCTGAGAAGGAAGATCAAAAATAAAATATCTTGAGAAAGTGGTTTAATATAGTATAGCCTTGGTCAATCCGATACAAGCTATAATTTAGTGAGGAGTGGGTAAGACCAGAACAACAGGGAGCTAACATTTCTCTGTTTATCATCAAACATAGGTTACATATGGTGTAATGAGTCCGTTGCAAGTAATGAAGTAAATTCACTTCAGTGGGAGTGTGAAGACAGTGAATAGGAACAAATTTGTGAATCCTCCACTTTACCTTCCCTTCCCAAACCCATCCTATGATTGTGAGCAGAATGCTGTCCTCATCATCTCTCCACGTGCAATTTAGTGAGCACTCTCAATGCACAGCTTCATGCAATTTATTCTTTTCCCAATGTTTCGTACTTAGGATATTTTAAAATGGCAATAGAGCTGCCCCCACACTTTTCTTAGCCCTAATTCTGAAGTCCCATGAGGTGCCAACCTAAAATTTAACACATGTTCAAACTTTAAAGCATGGGTTTGTTTAAATTCAGATTTCTGCTAAATTTTACAAATTAAGGAAAGTATCTACATTCAACTGTTATTGAACTTGGGTTATGTAGAGTTATTTTTCATATATTTGGTTCCTAGAAAATCCCAAAGGAGAGGATGGTTGCCAAGTATTAAGAGGTTTTGAATTTAGAATAGGCAATGTTTACAAAAGGTAAACACCATGATTACTTACACAGCAGTGTTTTATTAATCAGTACAGGGCAGGTGTTGTTATTTAAGACTCTTTATTCCAATTTTGTTGACTAAGCCAAATATGATCAGTTTTCACCTAATTACTACACACACCAAAGAAGGTCTTTCTATCTCCATACACCTGCCACTTTCCGCTAGGAAAATCAGATTTTAATTAAAATTATGAGACTATGTCTTTACAAAGAAAGATACAGTGTCAAGGACTCAGTTTTGACATCAGTGCTGCCAACTTTCATGGTTTTATCATGTTTTAGGATATTTGGTGTTTTTGGGAAGCCACACTTCCTGGAGTCCTGTGACTTTCAGCTTTCATTGAAAAAATAAGTTTCTAGTCATCGTATTGTAGAAAAAGCTTGAAAAGTGAGACCTAAAGGCTCAAACACAAGAAGGTAAATAAAATATATCCAAATTTTTTAAAATCTCATGATTTTAAGATAATCTAAAGATTTTGGAGGGCCTGATTCATGATCTCTGAACACCTAGAGTGGGCAATACTGAGGCATCCAGCAGTTTTATTTGAAGAGATAATAAACAATGTCTGTGGGTTTGATTACAGCAAGTTGTTTCTCCAGCTAGGGAAGGAAAGGAAGCTCACAACATAACCAAGCCCTTTTTAAGTTTACTTACTACTACAAACATCAGAACCACCACAAAATAGACAATTTAGCTGAAAGCACCCACAGATCATATTCCACAAAGGTTATACCTGCCTCAACCAGCTGTGCAGAGATAGGGGGGAGAGAAAAGATAAGGACGGAGGACAAACCCTTCTCCTGAGACCTCCTCAAACCCAGCTTCCTCCTCCTTAAAATTCCCCATCCAACCATGCAAGGAGGCAGAGGATCCCTTAACTTTTTCCTTGCTGTTCTCTACCTACGAATAAGCACTCTAGGTCCAAACTGTAACTTCAGATCTGAACCACCACCAGATTTTGGGGATGTTCAGATTTAGTCCCCTGGCCCAGATCTACCCTGTAGTTTTTGAAGCTGGATCAAAACATGGAAGAGACTGATTTCTGGATGTGGATCAGTTGCTACCATAGATTACAAAAGTCTGTTGAATGATGTCTCAAGAGATTTCAAACCATGATGAATTTGTAGGCTGAAATCTCACCAGTAGAGTGAAAATATGAATTATCAGTCACAAAATCTTTGACTGTTTAATATGACAAAGCTATTTTTGCCTGGTCAGTTAATGAACATGTATTGGGTTTCTGTATTCCTTCCTTCCTAGTACAAACACAAAGAATTAAGATATAAAAATAACTCTCCTCTACCTAATGGAAAAGTGGCAATGCATTCACACAGATTAATTTGTGATGACATGAAATAGTAAATACAAGCTAAATTACTGAATTAATGGACAGGAACTAAAAGTATGTCCAAACAGATCTGTGTTCTCCCACTATTAAAAAACAAAATCTATGAAAAGCACAGTCCTGGCATCACTTTTAGTATCCACTCTGTTTTGCCTCTGTGGACAATTTTTTTAGTCCACACAAAATTCTCTAGGTTTAATCTGTCCAATAGATGGCAATGTTAGACTATCAGACATTGCCTCATTGTTCAAGTCAGCCTTGTTCCTTGTTAGCAAAAGCTACTGTGCCACACTTATTATTCCATATTACAACATTGTAATCATTATCTTTTTTAGTGTGAAATCCATTCAGTCTAGAACTATCCAGACTAGTAACTGTTTTATGAAACAATGGATGCTATACAAGACCAAATTTCATTCAACATGGATTCTTGTCCTGTTCCTTCTCAGAACAAAGTTGACAGGCAGTGATGAGGTTTCCCTTGTAGTTCATTTTTTTAGAGCATAATGACAGATATGATGACCTTGAAATGAAATTAGGAAATGGAAATATTTTCCTTCCCCTGTGCCTTTGAATGAAAAACACTTTGGATGGAAAACAAGTCTGACTTGTTATACAGCAAGTGTGTTAATCAATTTAAATCCATATATTGTTAATAACCTTGGTTAGTGTGCATCTTCATGTAGTGCTAAGGACTTGCCAGGAGTTTGGGTAAATTTTGTTGTTAAAATCAATGGGATTATACATTTCATGTAAAGTGCAGTATCTATAAGTGTTTAAAATATTATAAAGCGTAGTGATATGGGAGGGAAATTGCCTGATAGAGTGGCATATAATTTTTAAATTAGGTCTGATCAAAAGTCCATTGAAGTCAGTTCCATGATTCCCATTGACTACTACAATGAGCTTTGGATCATGTCCTTAATGATGGTGTGTAGGAAGGCGCTGTGGCCTTCCCCAAAGTCTGGACCCAAGGAAGGGCCGCAGCAACCAGGCCAGACAGAAACAGACCTGGCAGACCAGTCTGCCCAGCAACCGAAAGGCCGGACCGTGATAGAGCCGACCTGCCAGCCCATATAGCAACAGAGGGGTGGAGCCTCTGCAAGAAGGGGAAGTATAAAGGACAGGCCACGTAGCTCAGTAGAGGGAAGACTGCCACTGGAGGCAGACGTGCTGTCCCGCAGGCTGAGGCCTAGGCCGGATTGGAGCCGAGCTGATGCTAGGGGCACTCACCTCCCAGAGTTCCCCGACCTACCCAGGCCCAGGGACTGGGTAGGGCTTCCGGGCCCCGATGACTGGACCAGGCTACCAGGCCCCAGTGACTGGACCGAGCTCCCCGGATGGGAGATGACCTCTGAGGCTGGACAGGACCTGGAAGAGCTGCCCAATGCCGAAGAACCCCAGGAGCCCTGTGGCCTAGAGGAGCTGCCCCGCAAAGAGGATCTCCCCGCCTTACCGCCGGTGGACGAAGAGGGACTGGTGAGCCTGCCGTGGGCCGAGTACCCCAGTGACCCCAAGGACACGGAAGATACAGGAAGGATCTGTGGCCTCCCCCAGAGTCTGGACCCAAGGAAGTGCCGCAGCAACCCAGCCGGACAGGACAGCCAGCCTACACGTGGTGGAGAATGCGGGCATCAACCCCTGATGCATAGGGGGCCTGCTCGCACGGACGCTCCAGCGACCGCCGGATGCCAGCTGGTCTGACGATGGTGGCCGAGAAGCTGATCAAGTGCTGGGAGGAAGCCCAGCAGCAGCAGCAAGTAGCCCAGCTGCAACAGCAGCAGCAACTTTTACAGACTTTGGGCACCCAGCAGCAGCAACTAATCCGGGACCTGGGGGCCCAGCAGCAGGAGCTGCAGCGGCAATATGTGCAACAGCTGGGTAGCCACACGGGACCAGTAACCCTGGGCCCCGAGGAAGCCCCGGGCTGGGCCCGGACCGCAGCCGGGCCCCAGCCGGGCCTTACTAAATTGGGACCCGCTGATGATCCCGAAGCATTCCTGGTGACCTTCGAACGAGTCGCAACCACCACAGGGTAGGACCCTACCCAATGGGTGACCCCGTATTTGATGGGGGCCCCCCAGGTGGCCTATAGGGCCCTGAGCGATGAAGAGGCCCGGGACTACACGACGGTAAAAGCCGTGATAATGTACACCCTAGACATCAGTCCCGAGACGTTCCGACGGCGGTGTGCTCCACCGAAATGGAGGGTTCGTGCTTTGAGATCTCAGTTGTGAGAAAAAGGCAGACAGATGAGCCTCTGATTGCAAAAGCTGTTTATTCAAGCCAGCAGCAATACAAGTCAGGAAGTCAGGCGTTTACCACAATAAGGGAGGGGAAGCATATATCTCTCCCCGTAAGCAGAATGCACCAGGAACAGACCTACCACGTAGCACCGCTGGTACCTTCACCGGCCTATGGACACTTCAGGGACTTCAGTTCCCTACATCGGCTGTAGATGATGACATAATTGAGGTAGACAGCAGTGTAGTTTACGTGGGGCGCCAGGAGTCGATCCATGAGTCTCTGGAAGGTCGCGGGTGCCCCGTGGAGTCCGAAGGGCATCCACACGAATTGGTAAAGGCCGCTGGAGGTGGCGAAGGCCGTCTTCTCCCAGGAGCGGGCTTCCAGTGGGATCTGCCACCTTTTGTGAAGTCCAAGGTGGAGAAATAGCAGGCCTCCCCGAGCCAGTCCAGCAGTTCATCAATGCGTGGCATGGGGTAGGCGTTGAATTTTGAGATGCTGTTAACTTATTGAAAGTCGATGCAAAACCAATGGGACCCGTCAGGCTTGGGGACGAGCATGATGGGACTCCACCACTCACTCGTTTGGGGCTTGATTACCCCCAAGTGTAGCATGGCTCAGACCTCCTCCTCCATGGCTGCCTTTAGGTGGCGGGGCAGCGAACGGGCGCCTGTCCACATGATTTCCCCCAGCCATGTTTCGATAGTGTGATATACCTGCGTGGTCTTCCCATGGGTCGTGGTGAAGGTGATGGCGAAGGTCTCGACCAGGTGTCAGGTCTGCCATCTCTGAGTGTTGGTCAAGGCATTCCTGAGCTGGGGAGTCCCTGCCTCCTCTTGCTCGGGGACCAACGAGCCCAATTCGGAATCAGGCGGGTGAAGGTTAATCAACAACCTCTCTCAGTCCCGCCTGGGTTTCAGCAAGTTGATGTGGTAGACTTGTTTCTTTTTTTTCCGGTTGGGCTGGTGGATCTCATAATTCACGGGCCCAACGGGTCGGAGGACCTTGTAGGGTCCCTGCCATTTGGCCAGCAACTTCCACTCCATCGAGGGTAGTAGTACCAAGACCCTGTCCCCGGGTTCGAAGGAACAGGCCCGGGCCCCCCTGTTGTATGTCTGGGCCTGGCTCTTTTGGGCGGCCTGAAGATTTTACTGGGCCAACGTCCCTGCCTGGTGCAGGTGTTCCTGGAGCTCGAGGAAGTATTGGAGCATTCCCTTGGTTGGCGACGGGGTCTGCACCCATTGCTCCTTCATTAAGTCCGGGGTTGATGGCCGTATAGCAATTCAAAGGGGGAAAATTGCGTGGAGGCCTGAGGGACTCCAGATAGCCAAGAGCAAGGGTGGGATCAGCTGGTCCCACTGCCGCAGGTCTTCTGGGGGGAACTTCCTCAGCATGTGCTTTAGGGTACAGCTAAAACGCTCCACCAGGCCATCGGTCTAGGGGTGGTAGACCGAGGTCGGGAGCTTCTGGACCCTGAGGATGGCACAAACTTCCTGCAGGAGCCGGGAGGTGAATTTCGTCCCTTGGTCCATCAATAGCTCCCAGGACAGGCCCACCCGGGCGAACACTTTGACCACCTCGCCCGCCACCGTGCGGGCGGTGGCGTTCTGCAGGGGGATGGCTTCTGGGAAGGGGGTGGCATAGTCTACTATAACGAGGAGGTATTGGAATCCGGCCACGCTCCTCTCCAATGGGCCCACCAGGTCTATGGCCACTCGTTCGAATGGACTCCCCACCAAGGGGAGTGGTATGAGTGGGGCCCATGGAACTCCTGCTGGGGCCACTCGTTGGCATTCGGGACAGGAGGCACAATAGTCCCGACCTCCCGGTGCACCCCTGGCCAGTAAAACCAGGTGAGGACTCGGGCAAGAGTTTTATCGATGCCTGGGTGTCTGGCGGCCGGAATGCCATGAGCCAGCTTCATGACAGCCATACAGTGGGGCTGGGGTACTAGGAGCTGGGCACGGGGTTTCTGTGTCTGGGGGTCCCATTCTAGTCAATAGAGCCAGTCTCGGCGTAGCTTAAACCGTGGCCATTGGGCTGCTCGTTGGGGATTGGTTAACACTCCATCCATGGCGGACAGCTGCTCGTAGGCTTGGCCAAGGGTGGGGTCCTCCCAGCAAAAACTGGCCAGTGACTCTTCGGGGAGTGGCGTGCCTCCTCCTGTTGGCGGCACCTCCCCCTCTGGCTCCTCGGTCTTGTCAGTTGGCTCAGTGGCAGGGTCTGGCGGATCCTCGGCCCCTGGCGGGTCTGGGGCTCCTTGAATTCCTTCCCCCAGGTCTCCAGCTCCGGGGCCCTGTCCGTCAGGCCACTCCCAGCCGATGATCAGGGTCGGATAAAATCTTAGGTCCCTGTGGATGCACCAGAGCCGACCTGGCCTAGGGTCTTCCCATTCTCGGGGAGTAGGCTCCATAGAATAAGGGTCTGCCCACACCCGGAGTCCACTAAGGCCTCAAACTGTCGCTCGGCTAGGCTGACCGTGACATCATCGTGGGGCCGGACCGGCCCCGGGCCCACCCTTCGCCAGTGTATACCGTGCCATAGCTGCAAGACAGGGTCGAGCACTGACGGCATAGGTGTCCCAGTTGGCCACAGGCAAAACATGGACCCGGGCCCCCGGGTCCTTCTCGGGCCCTGCCCCGCCTGGCGGTGTTCAGGGGGCGCAGGTCGCTGATGGGCCCTGGGTCGCTTTCATTGGGGCCCAACTGTGAACAGTCTCTGGACTCCGGTGGGGTCGGGTCCTGGATCCCGATGGACGTGGTGTGGGTCTCTCCAGCCCAGTTCGCCCGGCAGCATGGGACGCGGGCCCAATGGGTCTCTCCACAGCTAGAAAGTCCTCCATCAGGCGGACCGCCCCTTCCAGGGTGGCGGGGTGGCACCATAGCACCCAGGTCCTCCCCTGAGCCAGCAGGATATGGAGAAACTGTTTGAGTGCCACTTGCTCTGCTAGCACCGCCACGGTGGTTTGCTCCAGCTGGAGCCAATGCCAGCCGGTGTCCCGGAGCTTCTGGGCCATGGCCCAGGGATGAGCCCCGGGGAAATAGGTCTTTTGTGACGCAAGGGTAGCGTGAGTGGCAAAACTAGGCCTGAATTAGCATAAGTAATAATAGCTAGGTGCATAAACTCGGGACGAAACGCAGAGGTAGGCTAACTGCAGAAAACTAGGTCAATTGTAGAAAACGTGGCTAACCACAGAACCAGTTTAAGCCAGCTAGAAGCCAGCAAAAGTTGTAAACAAGTAACTGCAGCTTATAGTGGATTGGTCCCTAGTTAAGTCCCAATAGCAGAAAAAATAATAAGTGTTAAAACCCAATCCCCAAGTGGACTGAGATATAACCAATAAGCTTATTGCTAGAAGTGGGGGGAAGGAGTATATTGGGACCCTCAGGGTCTGCAGGGAACGGTTGGAACAGTTGATATGCCTCCAATAAGAATAGCATGGTGGTGGTGATCTGTACCACCATCTCTTTTGAGGACCCCAATCAGGCTGGGCTCAGGATAATTGTCCTTCCTTGCATGGCAGCTCCTTAAAGGGGAGAAACAGAGGAAAGTGGGCCTTTGTGAAAAGGATTTGTGAGGTAGTAGCCATTACTGTGGACTCCAAAAAAATGGCAGCAGCAACCCACTTTTGGACCCAAAAGTAGCAGCAATATGCCTACCAACTGATAAATCAGTAGAGATTGTGTGTGCGCATTTGTTTGTTAATAGAGCAGAGAAGCAGATCTTCATACTGGAAGATGGTGGCTGTGGAAAAATCAGAGTCTCCAGAAACTGAAGCAGAACCTCGAGCAGCCGCTGCAAGAAAGATCAGACAATTCAGAGAGCCAGTCTGAGAAAGAGTCTTCACATAACAAATCTCTCAGAGATCATCGAAGGTCATCCCCCTCCACATTATATTCTTCCAAGTGTGCATACTGCCAATAAAATCTATAACAAATTCTAAGCACAAATATCTAGCCATTTTCCATCCCCACCAACCCCTAGTCACCCACATAGTTGCTGAACATTTTGCTGCCTTCTCTTCAGAAAGTTTTAGTCAGGGAACAGAAACACTACCGTGTGATTAGATAACCAATCACACAATACCAATTACAAAGACCGTTGGAAGAAACAGTTCGTAAACAACTTGTAAGCTAAAAATTATTTGTCTGAACAACACTTCTTAAAAATCAGGATTCTCTCAAGAACATTTCACTAAACAAGAAAGGGATATGCCTTTCAAACCTTGTTGATTCAACTGAAAGAACAAATACAGATTTATCCTGCAATGGGCATGAGAGGAAGTAGGGAGGGGGAAAAAAAGAAGAATAGAAAATTGCTAGAGCTGACAAGGACAAATATCAAACACCTCATGCAAAATACACCCACATCAGAATGAGTAGGATTAATTAATCCATACTATGGGTAAAGAAAGGAGGTTGTATACATCTGATTGTAAAAGAGCACACACAAATGAAACATATATGGGATGGAAAATGTGACATTATGATGAAAGCTCACACCTTCCCCAGGCTATGGGTGCATTCATAGGAGCTGTAGAATTAAATGCCATTGTTGTTCATTGCATGATTGTTTCCAAATGACTGTGAAACACAAGCTTCTTATTATTTCTTGATAAAGCTTAGTAGTTTCAAAATATATATCTAAAGAGAGATGTGATGGGGTGCTATCAGCATTACCCACATCACCGACCTTAACAGCCTGGAGATGGTTACAGGCCCAGCTAAGGGCAATTCTACACTTTCTGGAGGGGGACTGTGAGCACATGGGTAAAAATCACTGAGATAACAAGGTAATTGGGCAGAATCTAAGGCAAGGATTCTCAAACTGGGAGTCATGAGCCCCCAGAGAGTTGTGAGGTAATTACGAGGCAGCGGGTTGTAATGAGCTGTCAGCCCCAGATCATGCCAAGATGGATGGCACGATATAAGGGAGGTCATCACCTTTGGTGGAGCAGTAATCACAACCTGGAATATTTTCAAAGGCAGTTCCAGCAAAAAAAAACGTTTCAGAACACCTACCCAAGTCCACTCCCTATGAGAACACTAACACTAGGACAGAGACCGTTACCAACACCAACCCTAACCAAACCCCAAGTTTTTTACCTATAGGAACCGTAACCCTAGGGCAGAGATCCCTACCTAAAGGAAGCCTAGCCCTAGCCCCAAGTTCCCCACCAATAGGGCGGCTACACCAATCCATAGGAACCCTAACCCTAAGGCAGGGAAACTTCCCCATAGGAACCCGAAACCTAGCCCTAAGTCCAATACCTATAGGAACCCTAACTCTACGCTGTGCACCCTTACCTGTAGGTACCCTAACCCAAGCCCCAAGTCCCCTACCCACAAAAACCCTAACCCTAGCCCCAAATACCCTACGTTTAGACACTGTAACACTAGCACCAAGTCCCCTAATCATAGGAAACCTAATCCTAGCCCAATGTGCCCTATCCATCGGAACCCTAACCCAAGCTCAGGAAACCCCTCCTCAAAGGAAATTAAACCCCAGCCCCAAGTCCCCTACCCATAGAAACCATAACCCTTGCCCCAACTCCCATACTCATAAGAACCCTAACCCTACCCCAGAGCCCCCTACCCATCAGAACCCTAAACCTAGGTCGAGGACAACTACTCATAGGAACATTAAACTAGCCCTAACTACCCTACCAATAGGAACCCTAACCCCTAGCCCGAAGTCCCCTACCCATAGGAACCCTAACCCTAGGGTGGGGACCCCTACCCATAGGAACTGAAACCCAAGCTCCAAGTCCCCTACCCATATGAACCATGACCCTAGCTCCAAATCCCCTACCCATGGGAACCCTAACCCTAGGGCAGGGACCCCTAAATATAGAAACCCTAAGCCTAGGGAGGGGACCCCTAACCACAGGAACCCTAACCCTAGCTCCAAGTCCCCCACACATAGGAACCCTAACCCTAGTTCCAAGTCCCCTACCCATAGGAACCCTAACCCTAGCTCCAAATCACCTACCCATTGGAACACTAACCCTAGTTCCAGGTGCCCTAAACCACAGTAACTCTAACCCTAGGCCGGAGACCCCTACCCATAGAAACCCTAACCAGAGCTCCAAGTCCCCTACCCATACCCACCCTAACCCTAAGGCGGGGACCACTACCCATAGGAACCCGAACCCTGGCTCCAAATCCCCCTACCCATAGGAACCCTAACCCAAGCTCTAAGCCACTAACCCTATGGCAGGGACCCCTACTCATAGGAACCCTAACCCTAGCTCCAAGTCCCCTACTTATAGGAACCCAAATCCTAGCTCTAAATCCCCTACCTATAGGAATACTAACCCTCGCTCCAAATCCCCCACCCATAGGAACCCTAACCCTAGCTCCAAGTCTCCTACACATAGGAACTCTAACCCTAGGGCTGGAACCACTAACCATAGTAACCCTAATCCTAGCTCCAAGTCCCCTACACATAGGAAACCTAACCCTAGCTCCAAGTCCCCTATAAATAGGAACCCTAACTCTAGGGCAGGGACCCCTAACTCTAGGAATCGAACCCTAGCCCCAAGTCACCTACCCATAGGAACCCTAACCCTAGGGCAGGGACCCCTAACTCTAGGAACTGAATCCTAGCTCCAAGTCCTCTACCCATAGGAACCGTAACCCTAGCTCCACGTTCCCTACCAATAGGATACCTAGCTATACCCCTTTTTGAGTATAAGAGGGGAACTGTAGTTAAGGTCAAGTGAATCGCTTCATGGACACATTGGAAAGAACTTCAGCAGTAGACGGAAGACTGGCCACCGGAAATCTGCTGCTGAATCACCGGAAGACCATTCCAAACTTGTGGGGATAACTATTAGTTTGGGGTGCTCTATAACCTATTGTGTTTGTATGTGCTTGAGTCTAAATTAAGTAGAGACTTTGAGTAAAGGCATTCTTGTGAGAGTGCTGGAGACTAATAAAATGAAGGTTTTAAGTGAAAGCATTTGATTCTGTGTGATTTATGACAAACACATAGCAGACAGAGGTGCTGTATCTCCCTTGGTTTATTTCTCTGATTTCACAGATAGTAAAGTTACGGATAGCTTTTGGATTGAGGAACACCCCCTACAACTGAGTCTCTGATTATGAAGCAGATATAAAGAAGTGGAAGTCTAAGCCTAAGATAGTCTAAATTAGTGTAAACTATACACTGATTCAACATGAAAACCAACTAACTGGAAGTTGCAAAAAGTGCAAGGTAAAGTAAGTGTGGGGCACCCTCGCAGCCTTCCTTCCACATACACTTTAACCTACACCTGCTTCTAGCCTCTCAGGTCCTGACCTTCCTCTGCCTTGCACCTTATGTGGTCATTTATGCCTGTACAAACTAAGTGCAAAGTGGGCATGCAATGATACCTAATCAGAATGATAGTATTCTACACCTAATTTACCCCAGTAAAGGTCACTGAACCCACTTACCTGGCAGTGAAAAATCAGGCCCCAGCATGTAATTTACACCAGTTTAAGTTTCCTTACTCTCACTTACTGACATCTAATTTACACCATCTTATTTTCCATGTCTGAATGTGGCCACAGGACAGAGTATATTCCAAGACAAAAACGAAAAAGAGTGTTTCACCATCAAAAAGGGAGTATGGAATGAAAATAGCTCCACGTAAGCAAACAACAAATCCACAACACAAGGTAGAACAGTATATCAGCAGCAGCCAGGGAGTGAATAGCTGCGGCTAGAGATGGTCCTGGGCTCAAAGATTAGAGTTCCATCTAGAGCTGAATTTTTCCAAAGTTTTGGAGGAGGTTAGATCAGAAGGATTAATGTGGGCCCATCTTTAGTTGTGGCCCAAAGCCTCAATCTATTAGGCCAATATACCAATGATACTTAGCCAATTCTGTACTCCATTGCTTCCCAGTTTTCACTGTATGCACCTAGTCTGGGGAAATAATCCCATCTCACTCTCTGAACAAAGAGGATCAAACCCTTTCATGCCTATATTCCCCCTAAGAAAAATATTACATTTGGCAAAATATCCAGAATTATCACGGAGTGGAATGTTTCAAAATAGAGGGCTACTGTGCTGGGCAGCAACAATGGCCTGAAATTGCTGCTCCCAGCCACCAGAGGCCTTGGAGGAGCCACCTGAGCAGACAGACAGCCTCTCTGTCTCCTATTTTGCTGCTCCCACTGATGTATCAGAGCCAGCAGCAGCTGGTGGATTCAGTAGTAAAGACAGAGAAAAGGGCCCAGTACTTGCCCTGGGTTCTCTCAGAAACCCAGCACTCCTAGCCACCCTCCACTGCCAAGCTTGTTCACCTCCACTATTCAGAGCAAGCTGTGTTGACCATACACTGAAGTTTACACTTCTATCCAAATTAGCTCATTTATTAATTTACATAGACCACCACACACAGAAATTTGGCATCTGAGAGGCATGGAGAAGAGAACCTGACTTCATTCAGGAGTGCCTTACTTTTCCTCCAACCATGACCTCCCTTCATCTCCACACATGCATGACCTGCTGACCTCCCCAAGTTAAAGAGGGCAGGGATAAAGTCCCTTAGGCCTTGTCAGTGTACTGAGGGTTAAATAATCTAAAGAATTAGTAAGGAGAAAAATTCCCACATACATACATCACTGCACATATACCTCTTGAAATGAATACTTACAAAGGAAGTTGGTAATGCACCATGTATATTCCTTTAGGAAAATATATGTTAAGCCCCAATTCAGCAAATACTTAGGTCAGATCTAAACTTAAAAGCAGAGCCAGTATAATAATGCCAATTAGGGTGTAATTTGTATGACATTTTAATACCAGCAAAAGCAATTATACTTACAGAAAATGAAATTTTCAAAAAAAATAGTTTGGGATCAATCAAAGCATTTCATTTTAATTAAGTTAAAACATCTAATTTTGACTGTGACTTTTTAAATTTTTTTATTTTAAAATACATTTTGAAGGGAAAAGTTGTTTGAAAAATCAAAATATTCCATTCTGAACATATTTAAATGGAACATTTTGACGTTATTGAAATGCTTCGTTTTAATTTTTTTTCTAAAATGAAATTTTGTCAAAAACAACACATTCCCTCAGAAAGTAGATTTTGACAAAACAGCATTTTCCAATTAAAAAAACCAAAAAAAATACTGTCAAAAAAATTTCAGCCAGCTCTAGAATTTACTTTAGCATTTAGCCCAAAACAAATGTTTCCATACAAAGCCATGAATGTATGTTTGTTACAGTAACTCTTGATTTATTACCTACTTAAAGTAGTGAAGTGTCTCTAACATTACCATAAGGGTGTGGTACTCTATAAGTTCATCTAACCACCTACTGCCACATATATCAGCATCACGCTGTACATATACATAGATTATGGCTAAATATGTGACTCATTAACTACATATACCTGTACAATCTGCTGTAAACACTGATACAAGTAATTCCAGTAAAGGTGTATTTAATCTGCAATAAAGCAGAATTTGAAAATGAAATTGGTTGCATTGAACACTGGCCAAAACTATTTTCTAAAATAACATTCTATTTTTTCCTATTTTTTTTTCCTTTCTTTCTTTAACTGTTCCTGCTAACAGGTAAGGAATAGTTCTATTCCGAAAAGTTACTGGATAACAATAGCACCTTCCTACCCCACAGTCCTGCTCCCTTGTGTGTATTCTGCAATATAACTGCTGACTTTAGTGACAAAAAACAAAGATTTTTTATGACTACTTTTTACTGCTGGTATCCCTGCAGAGTGGTCAGAGATGAAATCGATCTTTGGAGTTGAAAGCTTGTCACTGACTTATTCTAATAAGTATAATTTAATTATGAACCCTTCTCAGCCATTCCAGGTGGACTTTGGAGTCAGAAATAACTATAGCCAAAGGGCCTTTGATTTTTTGACAGGCTCCGGTCAGTTCACACTTCTAGAAGGCAGTGCTTCCCAGGCTACTACTCACAGATTCATAGATTATAAGGCCAGAATGCACCACTGATTCTAGTCTGGCCTTCTGTATAACACAGGCCACAGGACTTTCCTGAATTAATTCTTGTTTGACCTCGAGCACATGTTTTAGAAAAATATCCAGTCTTGATTTAAAAATTGCCAGTGACATGGAGAAACTCCTACAACCTTAGTAAATTGTTCTAATGGTTAATTACCCTCACTGCTGGCTATAGTGAGGTCTGTTAACTCCCTATCAGCTGACTGCCTGCTGCTGAACAGCTCCTCTGATAAGTAGCCAGCATGATGTCTGGCCACAAGGGGTACATCTACACTGGAATAAAAGATCCGCAGCATGGCCACAGCTGGCCCTGGTCAACTGATTCAGGCTCCCAGGGCTCAGGCTGTGGGGCTAAAAATTTCTGTATAGACATTTGGGCTTGGGCTGGAACCTGGGCTCTGGGATCCTCCCACCTTGTGGGGTCCCAAGCTCAAGCTCCAGCCTGAACATCTACACAGCAATTTTACGGCTCTGCAGCCCAAGCCTCACGAGCCCATGTCAGAAGATCTAGGCCAGCCATGGGTATTTAATTGCCTTGTAGATGTACCCAAGGAGGACTTTCTGGGGTATTAAATAAGGAACTGAGAGCAAGGAACTAATCCCAGTTTTGACACTGCTTCCCTCTGCAGCCTTCATCAAGCCATCAAGTTCAACATTTTCAAACTTGGGTGTCTGACATTAGGATTTTCTGTTTCCAAAATGGTGGTCACAGTTAGTCCCTTTTCTGAAAGGAAAATATGGGGGGACTGGTTTGGTGATAAAATATTTCAAAGGTCTGACCAAAAATGCTAAGGCTGGCCCTATACACAGCATGCAGTTCTGTTTCTTTAGACATCAATGACTGCTCAGAGGTACAATGTGGTACAGCTGGTTAGCATACCAGTTTTCTATCTTGTGAGACCAGGTACAAGTCTGGCTGAGGTGGGTATCAAATGAAAATGAGTTTGGTGGCTTCTATCTCTTCACAAAACAAAACCACTTCATAAATTGTCAGAACCTGCACAGACTCCTGATCAAGAGAGGCCCAGGCCCACTAGATGGACTAGAGCCATGCCTAGAATTCACTCAAAACCAGACAGATCCAGATTCTTTATGACTGTGATTGGGTACATGGGTTTGTACAAGCCTACGTGCTTCTGCTTCCCCGGATCCCCAATTCTCCCCCAGCCTTGGACTGTACCTATCTGCAGGTATCCTAGGGGTCTGGCCACTCCTCCTCTGCACTCCCATAGCTCAATGTCCCCTATACTTCCCCTCAAAGCCTTGGGGTTCCCCAGCAGGATCTCCAGGAGCCTCTATAAGAGGGCCACTGCTTTCTCTCTCAATCATCAAAAGGTTCCCCCATATAAACACATAGTAGGGCAATGGAGCAAACTCCTGCTTCCAGTAGCTCACTTAGTGAGCCATTGCCATTAGCACAGTAACTACCAGGAAACTCCAAGCAACCATGTGCTAGGGATTATAGAACATCCCTGATATCCTCACTGTTGCTATGGAACCCCCAGGGATTTCCTAGCTACCATGTTAAGGAGAAGAAGGCATGCTTGTACCCAATCCCATTGATTTAGCTGCTGGCAGAGAAAATGGGAGTGCTTCTCTTGCTCCTCCAGCCCAACTAGGCTATAAGAAGGCCTATATCCTGATCCCTTTTCCAGCATTTAAGAAGCAATTTGTCTCCCTGATGATTTTGGAGGAAGCAGCAACTTGGTACCCCAAAGACTCTAGGGTGGGGCAGAGAGGCCACTTACTCCCAGAACTGAACAAGAGGAAATATCCCACCAATCTCCCACTCACAGCTCAAAGACATCCATATTACTACAGGACCATCCCAAAGTTAGGAGCGGTGAAACCAAAGAAGTTTATGGTTCACGATGAATGCAAACTTCCAATGAAACTGTAGGGTCTGGCTCACTGCCAATAGAGCCTTCAGTATTCACTTGACACATCTTGTACAAAACAAACTGCACCATTCCCATGTGGCCAACAGGGGGATGGCTCACTCTCCATGTCCATTCAGAATTTGAGTTGCCAGAAGGGGAGTCAGAATAATAGGGACTTTAGAGATGTGGACAAGAATCAGACCATGGAAACTCATTTCATGGAGGCTATGAAAAAACACCAAAGAGTGGCAACTCTCAGAGATTTGTTTCATCTCTCTTTCACAGTCCCCCAATCAGCCATGGTTAATACTGTAGAGATTCTTAATAACCTATGGAAATATGTTTGCAATTTGAATAGGAAAAAAGTAACATGAAAATTTTGCCTAGTGCTCATTTTTCCTCAGGTAGTCAAATTTGCAAACACATATAGTCTCACTTTCTAAGCAAGTCAGTATAACAGATCTGGCCTTAGCAGACTGATCATAACTCTCAATCTTTAAAATTCATAGCATGTGACAGAAGCCGTCAACCGGGTTTTGTTGTATATTGTGCCCCAACTGACAGATTATAAAGCCCTATGCAAGATCTATGGATTAATTATTATTTAACTATACGACCTGTTGATGGGAATGTTTCCTCATTGTATGAATTAAATGAGCTAGCACAGCAATTTGTAACAAGCTGTTCCCCACTAATCTATTACATATTGTAGAACTGCTTTATTTCATTCATGCAATACAAAAACATCCTGAACAAGGGATTTTATGCTCAAACCATATAATCTGCCAATTATGATATGATATGCAATAAAACCTAGGCAATCCATGTTTTGGACATTTGAGGCACAACTGGAAAGGCCCTGCCCCAGGCTACTTATGGATCTAAAGAGACACTTCCCTCCTAGGCTTGTCATTAGACACAAAGGCAGGGAAAATTTGGAGAAGCTGGAACAGTCCCCCCTTGGGCTACACCTAAATCAATTCATGCAGTCCTCCATACAACTAATTAAGCCCTCCAATTAATGCAGCACCTTCCATACAATTCATAACAGACATCCTGCTCCCCCACAACACACGCGCAGTTAATGCCAGCTGCCAGCCATGTCCCCCACATTTAACGCACACTGCCTTCATGCTGACTGCATTCTCCTTCCAAGGAGCAGAGAGAGGCCTAGGAGCTGCCCAAGAAGAACCAACAGTAGATTACAAATAGGAGAGGAGTGAGAAGACGGAATGCAGCTGGGCTGACATTTTTCTCTGGGCTGCAGGGGCAGACTGAGGAGGAAGTAGGAGCACTGCAGCTCAGGGTTGGCTCCGTAAGTTTGGGCAAGTGTCATGAGGAGGCTACAATATGGCCAGTTAACATATATTCCTATGTGTTGGCCTGCATCTCAATTAGCATTCAGAGAGCTGTCCAATCATGTTAAGTCATCTTTATTGAATTAACACTATTAAAAACCACAAGCTTTTTGCCTTCCAAGACAGGGTCTCTGATGTCAGCAGCCGCACCCAAGATTTTCAAGAACTGGTGTGTGAAGTTAGCTCTAAATCCATGTTTAGGTACCTAATAAGTGGCCTGATTTTCAGAAGTGTTAGTAAGCAGCACCCACTGATTTCATGTTTTTAGGCCAAACCAATTGAGAGATATGCTGAGCCAAGAAAGTAAACCGAAAGTGCCAGAAATGAAACCCACCTCAATTTTTGACTCTTCACTTTGTCAGGCGAGACCCTGATTGAAGCACAATTGAAGCACCAGTGGGTAACAATATCTCTCAAAGGCCTTGTTTGCTTTGCCTCAAACTTTCTAGAAAAATTCTGCCCTAGTATAATTACCTGTTTGAAATGTCATATGAATCAGCTTAGTTTGGGCAAAGCTAAGTGTAAAAGCTTGTTATATAATACAAAGCGTCAGTATTAACTATGTACTGGCAAGTATTTCTGCATCATGTGTGTTACCACCAAATATTTAGAAGGCAGGTGATATTAGGTAGCTGTCTCAAATGCATCATTTCTGCTGCAGGCACTGGGAAAATAAAGTGCAACCTGGATTAAACAGGTACCACTTGAAAATCCTCACAACAATAATGTAGGATTGAGCTAATGTTAATAGATTTCCAACTTTACATAAATCTCTGTTGAAAACTTCTCTGATAGTCATTATTCATATTGATCATTATATATTCATAGCTTGTTTTGTAATGATTCATTGACAAAGATATTAAATGCCACCCAACTCCTCCTCTCTAATACTACAGAAATCCCCATGTTCCAGAAAGTTAATTTGCATACATCATCACCCCTGAATTTCAGTCCAAATAAAAATTCAAAAAAATTCAAATGAAAAGTCAGCCCAAACTTTCAAGAGTTACTTGGTTTCCGTTCAGTCAAACATTTGCTCAGGTTCACTCAAAACTCACGCTAAATAACTGAATTTTCATAAAACCTGTCTCTATTTTTAGATTTATTAACAAAAAAATTCATCTGGTCCCAAATATTGTTACAAACTTTTTCCCAGGTGTGACAACAACATATATCATAATCATATCATATCATATCATAAAGAAGGGGCCTAGTCTGTTGACCTCAACAACTTAATAAAAAAACAAACAATACATGGGAATTCTTGTAAGTAACTGACTTCTTTCCTGACCCCAACCACATAACCCTGGTCCCTGTTGCATAAAGGTTAATAATCCTCTCTCACATGCTTGAGTTTACTATCTATTGTTGGTGATTGGAATGAGCACTAAGATTACGAGTAGGTAAATTATTGTTCTCAACCAAACATTTAAGTAGGGTGAGGGATATAATAGTATTTTCTGGTACTAACTGAGCCCACTGTTGGCACTCAGCAAATAATACTCATTTAACACTGACTATTATTCCACTTGTGTTAAATTCATTTGGGAATTTAATAATGAATTAGATCAAGGAAAGTTCTAAGTACAGAGGAGGAGGTAGTAGAAGATGTTTCCTCTTCAGGGCTATACTTCAGTTTTTGTCGGCATTCTCCATATACTTCAATCAATTATGCCTTGATTGCTGGTGATACTTATGCTGGGTATCTCTGCCTTTAAAAAAAAAAATCGGTTATCTCTTCTTGTACAGAGGTGACTGTGGGCCATGTCCAGAGCCCCCTCCATTCTCCTACTGTGTTAAGAGATGTAGAAGGGGTTTTCCTCAACAATCTCTAGGGGTCTGTCCTGTGTGTTCCTTTTGGCCAGGGGGAGGCAGCAGTACTACATGACTTTAAAATCACACTGGGTTGAGATCTGGTGAAAAAACGCATTGGATACCGCTCTGCCATGTGGGAATCCCCTCTGGCTAGGCACCGCTGCCTCTCCTTCCTAGCACGGCCAGTACAGCCGGCTTCCCTGTCATTCACTTACCCTAGTTCCCGCCCTTTGCATTCCGTGACATCTGCTAACAGGCGCAGGAGGGCGGCAGAGCTGATGTAGCAGAGGTTGCTGCTGGTCTGAGATTAATGCCAGTGGCTCTTTCTAGATTAAATTCCACACAGTGTGCTCCCGATTTCCTCCCCCTCCCCGCAGTGTAGCGCTCTGCTTCCAGGGGCTTTAACGACCACTGGGGGGAAGGGGTTGCTCTCAGGAAGCCGCCTTCACCTGGCTCGTTTCCATCCATAGTTCCGCTTATCTCCACCCCACGCAGGCAAAGGGCGTACCGGGCCAATGCGACTGTGGTGGCTGACCCCAAACCAAACCACGCCGGCGAATGATAGTGAACCTAACACCCTGGATAGGAACATTAGCACCCGCGACCCTGCCCTTCGCTGCTCCCCATTGCAGAGCTCGGGGCCGGCGTGCGGGGAGGCAGGGCGAACACACCCTCTCTTCACGCGCCAGGCTGGGGGCGGTGGACGCCGGCTCGCGGCGCTCAGGTTCTCTTCCAGCCCCGGGACACTGGCGAAAAGGCGCAGCCGGCGCGCGTGGGGAAGACGGGGGTGGCACCGGCAGGTAAGCGGCCGCAGTAGCCTCCCTCCCTTCCCGGAGGCTGCCTGCCTGCGGCAAGCGCTTTGCTTTGCTCCACAGCCCCGCCGAAACCGCAGTCCGGCTTCCCCAGCGGTTTCCGCTACCTAGGCAGCCCCAGCCTGCGCTGCGCTGCGCTGCGCTGCGCTGCGCCGGCATCCCGCAGATCTGCAGCCCGCCCTGCACAGCGGCTGCTCCCTTCCCGCCCGACCACACAGCGGATAAGCGCGCACTGCGCAAGCCGGACAAGCGCTGCCCGGGCGGGAAAGGTTTGCACGAGCCCAACCCGCAGCAAGGAGGCTGAGCCCAGGCAGAGACTCGCTATGGCTTGGAGCCGCCCGCCCATCCCCATGAGCGACCCTTGGCTCCCTCCCAGGCCGGGCTCCAGGGAGCTGCCTGCAGTGCCTCGGCCGCCGGCGCTTGTCTGTGATTTTGCTGTTGCAGGAGCCTGCAGATGGCTGCCAGGGACCAGCCAAGGGACCTTTGTCATCTGCTGGATCCGCTGCCCTGGGCTTCCCCATCCAGCCCCGGATCGCTTCCCCCGAGCTCCGGCCCGGGGCTTGTTTGCAGGCCGACTCCTGGCGGCCGGGGTGGGCGGCACGCCCGCCTCTCGCTCCCTGGACCCTGGCCTCTGCCTGCTCGGCTCGGACCGCAGCAGCGGTGGGGTGACGGCACCGCCTCCCTCCGCCTGCTCTGCGGGCTCCCCGCTCCGCTCAGTGCGCCTGATCAGTGCGGGCTGATCGATGCTGGGGTCACCGGCCGAGCGGGCAGGTCGTTTGGCTACATTCTTCCGCTGACCGGCCCCACTGCCCCGCGGCGAGTCCGAAGCTCGGAGGCAGGGACAGAGCAGACCCTCCCCAGGCCATCGCTTGGGGCACGTCGGCGAGATAGATGCGCCGATGGTGGAGTTCCCGTTTTCTCCTTGTCAATTATTAATCCCTGCCAGCAGGTTGGCGCTGACGTGAGGTTTTCGCAACCGTGAGAATGAGCGGGGCGCGGCGGGGCGGAGCGGAGCAGGAAAAATACCTAACTCGGAGAAGCCAGCTTAGTTTTCACACGTCTCCATGAAGTAGGCAACCCAGCAGCTTGGAGCGCCAAGGAGCATCACTCATCCAGAAGTAGTGTAATACGCCTAGAAGCAGAGGTGAGACATGGCATGGACACTCATTTTTCTACAATGTCCCTTTATTTTTCCCTAAAGGGGGAGAGAATCTCCTTGCCTACAAGTAGTTCAGGATAATTTATTGATATTTCCATGAACCGTGCTAAAAGAAGTGTAAGGAATGCGCTTTACTTACGTTGTAAAGGTTGTTCATTTGTCTGAAGGTCTTACCATTTTGAGTGGTTTTGTTTTATACTCTGAAAAACTAAGCCTCTGATCCAGGACTGCAGATTAAAGGAAGATAGTTTGGGGATTAAGTGTTGGGATTTGGAAGGTTTTCATTCCCAACTCTGTGTGATCTCAGATAAATTAAATCTTCAGAAGAGCTCAGTACCAAACTCTTTTGTAAATCTGGGCATTAATTTCTCTTTGCCTCAGTTTCCCTATCTGTAAAAGGGGGATGATAATAATATGTCCCTGTCTCAGAGGAGGATTCTCATAAGGCATTCATTAATGTTTGTGAGATCAGATTCTGTGGTGATGATCAGATACTGTGGGCAGCAGATAAGTACCTAGTTAGAAAATTAGTTCAACTAAAAACAATTATATATATATATATTACTATATTATTACCTGTGTTCTTTTTTCCCCCTTACACCTTCACTTCCCTGTCCACTCCCTCTACCCTCCCGGCTCCTGCCGCTCCCCCCCCCCCAAATAACTGAACAACCTCAACAACAATAATCTCAACAACCTATACAAAAAGGGAGATAATTAGCCATCCAAGGGCATATTTTTATTCCAATTTTTATGGTACTCTCACATTGGGGATAAAAAAAAACAATCTATGTGATAGACTCCAGAAAGCAAATAAAGTGGGTGAGATTATCAGAACTGATTTCAAAATACTCTATAAGATGTCTGTGTGCTGTATATTCTTCCAAAACATGTATAGTTTAAACTATGAAGTGAGGAATACAGTAGCATAAGCAGATGACTGGAGCCAGGAATGTCTACGCTCTTTCACCTTGGACAAGAAACTTTTGGTTTTGCCACTTCTAAGTAGTTGTTACTTATTATTTGTATTATGGCAGTATCCAGAAGTCATAACCAGGGTCTCATTGTGCTAGGTGCTGTACAGACTTGTAGTAAAAGACACAGAGGCGGATCCTCAGCTATTGGCTCCATTGAAGTCAGTAGAACTGAGACAATTTACACCAATTAAGAGGACCTCACCACCAAGAATTTTGCATCTTATTTGTAAAATGGACATAACAGACAAGCAGAGGGAGTGACAGAGTGGGGAGAATGAGGGTCAACTAGCAATTTTTAGCTTTCACGCCTTTTTTGGTTAGTATCACTGGTTTATGTTAATCCTGCACTTTCTCTACCTGTGAAATAATACGTACTTGCTTTTAAGGTAGAGATGAGTGAGTACAGGAAAAAAGGATTCTCAAGCATTCTTGTGAATAAACCCAACTGCTTCACTTGGCTGCCATTCATGATGGTTTTTGTCCATCTATTTGCAAACATTCAGCATAATGTGATTTTTTTTAAATTTATTTATGGAACTATCTTTTGCACACAAGTAACATTTATTCGCACTAGTACTCATGGATTTGAGAGCATTCATGCCAGAAGTGCTCCCATGGCCATTGTGGGTTGGGAATTGGAAAGGGAAGCAGGGAGTTTTTGGCAGAGAAGGAGCAGGGGGAAAGATCAGCATCAGTATAAGGAGGTGGGAGTAGGGTACAACTATCACCAATGGGAGCAATGGGAGAGGAATCCCTAGAGAGGCAGTAGTTCAGGGCTAGGGACTTACTTGGTCAACCAGCTGTGTGCCAGGAGCATGGCCAGGCAGTGAGGACATCCAGAAGTTAAAATGCTCTTGTTATCTGATGAGAAACACTCCATCATGGGGTGCCATGGTCCCACTAATCCTGTGTCTCTGAATCTTTACCTGACGCTGCTGCTTATGCCTGCAGTGGTGTAGCATAGCTGCAGAATCCAGACATTTGGGAGGGGCTCAACAAGTGGCAGGCATATATGTTGGCTAAATTGTATAGGTTGGGTCATTGCAAAGGAAAAATAACCCCACAGCAATTATGTCCTTTCCTGCCGTTTAGCAAGTACTATATTTTGTGCTGCTGCTGTTTTCCTGTGTGGAGTAGTCTGAACACTACAGTGGCAAACATAGTTTGATTTAAGGATATTTCCTTTGCATATTTTGACATGTGACATTGACAATTTGTGTTTTAATGGTTAAAAAACTTTAACTTTCTGAATCTCAACCTCTACTGCCATTAAATATTTGTCTGGCTACCCCCTTTATAATTCTCAAAACCATGAAAATTTAAATGGATAAAAATAAAAAAGCTTAAACCCCATCATTTTTCACACCTGTAAAAATTTAAATGGATAAAAATAAAAAATCTTAAAAATAAATGATAAAATCAAATTTTGCCAAGCCTACTTATATACAAAACCCAGCTAATACTATCTGCCCATATCAAAGTGGTTTAGAGCTGAGCAAACCAGTTTAAATAAAATAAGAACTAATCTGAAAACTCCTTAGAGGTTCAGAAAATCTTCATTAACTGTGTTTATATCCCCCTTTATTTTTGTGACCTTCTGCAGGTGCTGTGTTTTGAAGTTCTCTCAATGTTTCCAGCCTAGATTCTAGAACCAGGGATTACTGGAAGGTTCCTGAGTGATCTTGAAATTTCTTGGGAACAAGACCAAAAAAGATCTGGAGCAATGTCAGTTAAAAACATCTAATTAATCCCCATTCTTAATGAGCCCTTGAACGTTTTAGTGTTATTTCTAATCTAAATCCAGTTCTGGATTCTGATCACCTACAAAGTTCAGGGGGTGGTTTGGGCCCATCCCTAGTCAAAACTCTATAGAATTGCACACACAATACAAATAGGGATAAAATCGTGATCCCCATCAAACTCACTGGCAAAACTCTCAGTATTTGATCCATGTAGTACTCCACCTGGCTACCACTAAAATGCAACTATTTGGGAGTAACAACTTACCTTCATTCAGATGGAGTGGCACTCTTTCACTTGTTTACCCTCTGAAACACTCATCCACCTACATCTGGAAGCTAATCAAGATCTACTGTCCAGCTCACAACCAAAGAAGGGAGTGGTGAATGCAGAGGAATGATGGTGGCTGGAGGGGTCGGGGGAGGGGATATGGACAAATGAACTGAAGGCACATATGGGAAGAAACTACAAATCGTGTACCAAAAAAAATTGAGAACTCTTTAGAGGGAGGAAAATAGCAAATATAGAAAACGTATTTGTACTGGAAACATATTCTAGTGACACATAGTCTGAAGAAAAGAGGCCTAGATTCTATTGTGATAAGCACATTACAATGAAATAAATGGAAGAGGCTTCATATCTTCTTATCTATTGCAAAAATTAGAATAGAGAAAGAAGGGCAAAACAAAAAGTGCAACATTAGTCTTCAGTGTTGCAGAAAGCTTGCTTTAGTGAACTATATTATGAGGAGTCATGGCTTTGTATGCTTATGATTTCAATGCAGGAGTAAATAATGATTCAGGAACTGCCATTGTAATGCACTGCAATGTAGAAATACATTCTCAATCTGGCCAATCTGCCAATCTGCCAATTATATTCACAGTAATCACATAACTCCTATGAGTTATGGGCATCACACTTACATCCAGTGCCAGGGCTCTCTAATGGCTGCTGATAAACTGTTTAAAAGGTGCCAAAGCAGCATGCAATTAAGAGCTGGGTATGTCTGTGAAATTCTGTCTGGATTTTGAAGGGTGCAGCGTAATGTAACCACTACCTCTGTAGTGGTGCTGGATTACATAATCTAGCTGCACTGTTTGACATTATGTTGTTGCATTCTTCCATAACTCAAATGGATGCACACACAAAAATTCACGTTTGGGCCATAACCAAGCATGGAAAAGTTCAGCCCAAAACAGGAGTTGGGTGCTGTTTAAAATGGGAGATGAACATGACCATTTAGCTTTGTCTATTGAAAGTCTCTGTGGCAAAGCAAAGCATACCCCATGGTAAGTGGTGAATAGTGAAATAAATACCGTGATTTAGGGTTAAGCAACTTGTGCCTGATCAAACTCCCACTGAAGGCAATGAAAGTTAGATTGGACTCCTACACTTTCTGTACATTTGCATTTTTCTTAGTAAAAAAAAAAATCTCCCACTTGTGCAGTACCACTCCTAACAACAGTGGGAGTGCTAGTGTAAACAAGCTCGGTGGCCACTAGCATTCTTCCCTCTGAGCATATTTAGACAGCATTGTGGTTAAAACACCAGTGACTTACCTACCTTAGCAGAGTGATAAGCTGCAATGAAGCACTGCTGAAACTACAATTGTGGGAGATTTCCAAAAGTCTAATTTAGATGCAACCTTAGCTTCACCTGTACATACAAAATGCCTGAAGTATGTACAGGAATTATTGCACTAAAACTAAATTTCCTTTCTAGTTGTGCTGCATGTACCTTTGGCAAGAACTCTCAAATGAACTTCAAAGGATAAATATATACAATTTCAGTTTCTCTAGTCTAGATCAATATATGGTAATATGGGAACAGGTGTATCATAGACCTCTGGCATGGTGTTGCCACACAAGACAAACACTAAGAGCTTGACTACGCAAGGAAGTAGACTGGAATAGCTATTGCAGAATAAATTGTTCCATATTCTGGAACAGTTTCTCATGTGAACATTCTTAGTCTGGAATAAAAGTGCTTTTTGCTGAGTTAGCTTAATTCACTTCCAAAATGGATTAAGCCAAACTGGAAAGAGGCACTCTTATTCCAGAATAAGTGTGCCCACACGAGAAGCTATTCCAGAATACCTACTGCACATTAAACTCCCACTTACCTTATTCTGCAATAACTTCCCTGTGTAAACAAGACCTTAGATTGCTTAAAAACCTAAGAAGGCGCCCAGTAGGCAAAGCACATTGGTATACAAAGAATGACGCATTTGAACTATTAATCTCTACCTCATTCTGTTGCATTTATAGAAATGTAAATCCACTGAAGTCAACTGAAGCCATTGCTAGTGTCAATAAGAGATGACAGCGTTTGGTGCTCAGTGTTTGAGATGGAAGGAGTGCAATGAATAAGACTGGGATGGAATCACTTAACAGTGAGAATCAAATCCATTTACTGCAACAAAATTGGAAATAGCTAAATTAATATATAAAAAGTGAAAGATAAGTAATTGCAGAGGTTTTTTTTTATTTATTTTAATAGATAATGAAATTCACCCTCATACAGAGGGCCAGTACATGGTCTATGCCCAAATTAAGTCCATAGCATGACCGATGGAACTACAACAATGGGAGGATTTCCCAAAAACCTCAATGCAGATGCTAAGGTTTGCTGAAAGGACCAATTGCAGCTGATCCTACTCACACAGAAATCAATTGAATCCTGGGACTGGGATCCAAATCCTGCTATGGCACTAGCAATGCTCGAGCACTGTTGCAGATATATATGAGTGTGGACATGAGAGATTCTCCACTACCTTGTTTTACCATTTATACTTACACAAGTATATGTAAAGATGCTGCCATTCTGATCTGGTAGCACATTATGCATACTTTACACAATGATAAAGGAACACACAAAATGTGAGCCAGAAGAGAAGACTCAGGGTCCAGATGTGTTACAAACCCAGTGGGTGTTTATAACACTGGTATTTTTCCTATTCTAAAACCCTTTTCTTATAAAAATGCTAGCCACTCAGACTGGTTTAGCTAGAATTGTGTTTTAACTATGTTAAAACATGTTTTACCAACTTATTTCAGAGTCTAGTGTAGCCTGGCTACACTGCAAGAGGGCTTTTTTTGGGGGGTGGGGGGGTGGGCGAGGAGGGAGCAAAAATTTGTCACCAGTGCTATCAACAGTTCAGCCACCTGTCAGAGCCTTAGAGCCCAAACAAAGCTCTAGGTAACCCACTAGTACTTTAAACACCATGTTCTCTAACCCTGTTCAGAGCAGGATTATATGACAATGAGGCAGCAGAGTTTTTGAAGAGAATTGAGCCCAGTGTCAACAATAAACAAATGGTAAAAAGCTATCTATCTCTGTAGACTGATCTAATCAGAGGTGTGTCAACAGGCTGGAAAATCAGGTTGTGATTTAGAACAAAGAAAGTTGCTTTTCAGGTTTCTCCTCTCATCCTGCTTCAAGAATGGGGAATTAATCAGTAAGAAAGTTAAAATAGTTTCCAGTAATTCCTAGTGTTTTTTAAATCGAATTCCATTCATTTTATCCATAGCTGGTTTCAACTCTTCTATGGTCTTTAAATAGGAAATAACTGGTTAGCTGACTGGTACTTAAAAAAAATCTTAAGTAGCTCAGCAGCAAAATAACACAATGCTGAGAACCCATCTTATCCTCTCCTCCCAACTAGGAGAAACTGCAGAGAAAATGTTGCTGGAAAAGAGGGACTTCAGGGGTTGGAAATGCAACAAGAACAGCATTTCTCATAATATCTTGGTGCTTTGGCTGTAAGCAAGAAGTGGTGATGTGTATGCAAATATAGCAGTAGAAGGAAGGAACTTAATTAGGACATTTCTGCAGTTTTAAGAGAGGGAAAATTCGAGCTTTTGTTATAGGGTGTTATTTGTGTAATGATTCTGGGATTCTGAAACCAGATGAGCTAATGGAGGACCCTCAAAATGTGCAGGGTGGAGTCACATGGTACTCATGACAAAGGTGCTGGAATTAGGGATGCGAGAGGTACTGATGCACCCCTTGACTTCAAGTGGTTTCCATTATATACAGGGTTTACAATTTGGTTCAATGACGCTCAGTACCCCCATTATAAAAATTGTTCCAGCACCAATGACCCAGGAGGAAGATCGCTGCCTAGTCCTGGACCTCCTCAATCCCTACATATCAACTTCTCTCTAATCATTACTTTCCTAAGAAATTGGCAAGAAGTTCCTGTCAGAAGTTTAAATTTATTCCCTGGATAAAATTCTGATTGTTGAATATGGATTCCAATGAAAAAATGATCAACAAAAGACATAAGGCTAAATCACCTAAGGCGCCGAAAGGGATGACCACAAAGCCACAGCAGAACCTAAACCAGGATATGGAATGGCAGCACTGAAAGAATTCCTTGCAGAAAGACTGGATTCTATCTCAAAAGACATTAGTGGTCTCTCTGAAGTTCTATGTGATGTAAAATCTCAAATGGCTTAGTTGGAAAAGAACTACAAAAGACTGCCATTGAAACTAGTAAAATTAAAGAAGAAACTGCCTCCGTAAAGGTTAAAGTAGAAAAACTGGATGATTTAGAAAACAGACCTCGAAGAAACAGCCTTTGCCTCTTGGACATTGCTGAGGGTCTACAGGAGAAGGATATTACTTTTTTCAGAAGGAACCTCAGCTGCCCCCGTTACATATTGAAAGGGCTCATTGAAGCCTAGTATTAGAAGGCAGAAGTCTGATAAGCCCAGATCCATCATCTTCGAGCTGCGGAAGTTCAATGATAAAGTAATGTTAATGAATGTTGCCAGAAGCTGAAACTATTATGTACAAAGGCCACAAAATTTCTTTTTATCCTGTGGTCTTATCTGAGCTTAACAAAAAGAGGGCTGCATTCAATGGCATAAAGCAGATCCTGAAGGGACCAACATAGATACAGCATCAAGTACCCATCCACCTTCACTATAGATTTAGCAGGCTCCACAAGATTTTGCAAAACCCACAATGAAGCCTGGCAGACACTTCTAAGACTGAGACCAGATTTGCCCAAAATTAGCAGAATGAGTTTTTTTATCATAAAAAGCATATTTCAACAAGCTTAAAAATGATCTAATATGTATAAATACAGATCATATCCTAAATATGTCATTTTTAGAATATCAATGGGGAATGTGTATCTTTAGAAAAAAGTTATATACAATAATATATTTGTTAAAGCTTTGCCATGAATTTTCTTAGCGTGTGCTCCTGGAATAGAAGGGGGCTTACTCAATCTTCCAAAAGAATTAAAATCCTGAGATACTTTAGATCAAAAAAGTGCCAAATATCTTTATTACAGGAAACTCATTAAACAGAAATAGACACTGATAGAATCAAGATGATGTGGGTAGATGTACAGTATCATTCATCACTGAATTCTAAGAGCAGAGGCACAACCATCTTAATTCATAAAATTATAACTTTTCAACATATACAGTCTTGGTCTGATCCTGAAGAAAGATACATTGTTCTTGAAGGCTGTTTCAACTCAGAAAAATTAATTCTAGGAAGCATTTACAACCAAGTGGAGGTAACTCTGAATTTTTCAAAGACATTGCAGACATCCTTTCTAATAAAAGACATTCCTGTAATATCGAGCGGAGATTGAAATACTATGCTGGATAAACATCTGGACAAATCCAATTACACAAGACCCAGCTCTCCTAGTCCGGTAGACCTACCCTCATTTATAATAAATTAACTTGATTTAAAATATATATGGAGACTGAAACACCCCAAAGAGCATAACTGTACATATTTCTCTATAGTACATTATCTGACTCCAGAATTGACTTTTCTCTTGTATATTCAGAACTGATTCCAGCATGCCTAAAAGTAACTATTGATAATATATTAATTTCAGATCATGCTCCAATTATACTTATCAAGGACACTGGTTACACATCATTAAAATCTTCCTTGTGAAGTTGAGCACTGTGCTACTAAAAGATGCAAAATTGTGTTCCACAGTTGATTCAGTCATCTCTAACTTCAGACAAGAAAATAAGCACTCTCAGATACCACCTTCTGGGAAGCTCTGAAAGCTACTGAAGGGGTGAATGCATAGTTTACCTCCCAAAAGATGAGAGAGAGACTCAAGTTACTAGACTCTCTGGACAAGGATATAGATGAGTTGCAGAGAACACACAAGACTGACCCAAATAATGAAAACCTCCAACATTCTCTAATCAATGCCAAATATAAATATAATGAATACTTATCCAGCCAAGTTGAATTTACACTCAGCAGGGTTAAACAAAGAAATTATGAATGGGGAGATAAGGCAGGTAAACTACTTGCCAGAAGACTTAATATGGACCTAACCAACAACAATATTTTTTCCTTATTATAAGATGACTGGAGTGCCGTTCTTGAACCAATAAATATAAATAATCTATTTAAGCAATTGAATAAAGCTTTATATAAATCAGACAACCAATTTGACTAATGCATTTGATTATTTCATTGAAGGCCTTCATTCAAACTTCAGAACAAGTGGCGTTTATGGACATAGTTTTCACAACACAAGAGATCAAATAGGCTATAAAAATATGAATTTCAGTAAGACTATTGGGATGGATGACTTTCCAGCAGATTTTTACAAAACATTTTGTAAGCAGCCATCTTCTATTCTTTCAAAGGTCTTCACTGAAACATTCCAAAAAGGGAACCATGTCTCATGACATGAGAAGTGCTTTAATGACTTTATTATTAAAGAAGAACAAAAATGGTTGCAGCTGTGGATTTCCACCCATATTTCTATTTAACACAAATAATTGCAAAAATTTTAGAGGCACAACTGAACACCATCATCCCATCAGTTTATACATGCAGGTCGGGTTGGTTTCATTTAAAGGAAGGTTGGCTGCTGATAACACGAGAAAAAATATTCACTTGATCCAGGAAGCTCCCTAGCCTTATCCGTAAATGCAGAGAAGGCTTTGATAGGGTTGAATGGCCTTATCTAATGGCTGTCCTAAAAAATATTGGATTTGGACAAACAATCCTGAATTGGATCAGCGTATTATACAACTGTCCCCTTGCTTCACTATCAACTAATAGAATTATTTCTCCCACATTTCAACTATGAGAAGGGACATAACAGGAATGTTCCCTCTCGCGCCTCCTTTTTAATCTCTCTCTTGAAGCAATGTACATACATCAGCACTCAGCCACTGAAGGTATGACTATAAAACAGGAAAGAATACAAAATCACTTTGTATGCTGATGACATTTTTGTACTATTAAAGAATCCATACTCATCAATGTCATCATTACTGAATGTGGTTGATATTTTTTTAAAGATCTCCAGTTTTTGCATTAACTGGAATAAATCACAAGCAATGAATTTATCCAAAAGACCAAATCCTTCTCAGTTTCAGCATTTTCCATTTCAATTATGCAAAGAAATAACTTTCTTTAAGTGTTAAGATTTATCCTAATCTTCCCAAAATTGTTTCTATAGATATGGACAATATATTAAAAGAAATTTCCAAGGATGTAGAGAAGGGCGTCTTCTTCCTCTGTCTTTACAGGGCAAAACAGAAATAGCCAAAATGAATATTGACCCAAGATTGACTTATATTATTAGCCTATTGCCTTTCAAAGTCTCTTCCTTGCTCTTTGCTCAGATAAATAGGCTTATCATTCAATTTATCTGAGATAAAAAAACAGCCTTCCTTGTCACACAAGGCCCTTAAAAAATTCTGGGCAACTGGAGGTGTGGGCTTGCCAGATTTACATCTATATTATCTAGCATTCCAAATGTGTCCTATTGTAAGAGGGTTCCCCTCCAGTGACTCTATATACACACCAGCCTGATTTGAGATTGAAAAAAGCTTAGCTATGCCGTTCAGTTCCTCTTTTCTTGCATATCTTAAGAGGCTACCCACACCCTTTAAGGAAAAATCCAGTCTTTGCATCTACATGGATCATTCTGCAACATGTTCAGATGATTACAGCACCTAGTCTTACAAATTCTCTTCTTGTACCACTATGGGATATCCCGTGCCTCAGGATCAAGGCCAAATCCACACTTAAGACAATTTAGATAGAAAAAGGATTAACAAAAGTTCAAGATATAATACAAGATTATAGACTGGCCTCCTTCATTACATGTGTAACAAATACCAGTTACTACTGTGTCTCAGTTCCTTCTTTCAGCATCTAAGCAAGGACAGTGGGCCATTGGTCTGTTTCAAGTCTCTTAGCTCTAAAAGAATATGTTAAGAAATACGGAAACAAAAGTCACTTTGTAGGAATTACTTATAGGTGGCTTAATGCTTTGCATTACCCTTTCAATCTCAGTTTCAAAGAAAAATGGGAAAAAGAACTTAGCCCTCCTATCAGAACAGAAGCCTGGGAGGATAATTGGCTTACTATGAAAGATACTTTCAAGTTCTGTATCCCTGAGATTCTTCCAGAACAAGATACTAAATGGCTAGTACTGGACTCCAGAATGTTTCTTTAAGGCTATATTGGCAACACAAACTTGGTGTTACCAATTAACATTAAGAAATGGATTGAAGTAACTATTTTAGTGGCCAAAAGAGTTATTTTGAGAAAATGGAAATCAGCAATTCCTCCCTCATACACAGACTGGCTTAGTGAGCTGTCTACTACTGCATTCATGGAAAAATGATTCTGTCTAATAGAAACATGTAAAAAAATATGAGGATGTCTGGTCACACATGAAACTATTGCGTACTTTAGCAATTTAATATATATTATTCTCCAATACTCACAGGTTATGTTCTCATTTACTTATCTATTTAGTCACTTTAATATTTATGCCCTGAATGACCTCTATGGTTTAGGGGTTTTGGTTTGTTTGGTTTTGTTATTTTTCCAGATTGTGCAAATAATGTACATTGAATTTTGTTATTTATCTGCTATTTCCATCTTGTGCATGAATTTCTATATGTTTCGTTTCATTATATGCTTATATTTTATATAAAAACAATAAAAAATTAAAGTTTAAAAAAATGTGCAGGGCTCAAAAGAGCCAGAGTATTTATTCTTTGTTTATTTCTTTCTCTATCAATTTCTGCTGTTATGAAGTAATCTGGCTGGCTCATGAGTTGTAAGTCTGCCTGGGAGCCTCCATGGAGACCTGAAGTGTTGATTGTGCTTAAAGATAGCTCTGAGTTAATGTAAATGGGTCTTAGTAAAAGATGGCATGCCAGGTTACATTTGGTATGTTTCCAAAAATTCCACTCAAAAGGAATAAGTCTCAGTATATTAAATGTAGTGGAAATGTGTCAGTGGTAGGGACAGAGACTATAAAATGACTGTCTGTCTTTATTTAGATGAACCTTTATATTTTATTTAAAGACCATGAAACCCACTGTTCAGCGCACTATACTGAGTCAGGAGCCCTGAGTTGTGTGTATTTAGAAATTTATATGACCCTCTTGATTGTAGTGTCTGAGCACCCCATGATCACTAATGAATCTATCCTCATAACAACCCTGAGAGATGAGGTACAGGATAGATTAAGGGATTTGATTGCTGTTACACAAGAAGTCTGGAGCTGAGCTGAGGACTGAACTTGAGTCTCCTGAGTCCTATTAAAATGCCCTATCTGCTAAACCATCTTTCTTCTCTATTCTCTATACCATTGACCTTCTGGTGACTATGGGCAAGTCACTTTACCTCTCTATGCTTCAATATCACCATCTGTAAACTGGGGATAATGAAATCCTCATTTGTAAAGCACCATGGGAGCTACAAATGAAAAGGTCTATATGTTATTTTATTATTTATTTCAGACTTGACCTTTCTCAGTAAAAATTATGCCTGATAGATATTATAATGCTGACTGGACAGCCCTGTGGCATGGCCTAATAGCAATACACTAGAATGTAGATCTTTCAGGCTGGGGAGAATTCTTAAAGCTTTTTGGCATTTGTTGGTTGGGTGGAACACATTGTGTTCCATTGTGCACATCTTGGCAATAGGATCATTCCTCTACAAAGAGAAGGATCTGTCTGATTGCTTCCTCTTCTTCTGAGGGATCCACCAAGAAGACCTCTCAACTGCTTGATGCCCTCTGGGGTCAGGAAGGACTTTTTTCCCCTGGTCACAATTGGTTAGATGTATTCTGGGTGGGGTGGTAGGAGAGGTTGCCTTCATCTAGCTACAGCTAGAGATCAGATTACACTAAAGAGGGTGGACTCTGTGCTCTGCTGTGGCACAGTGAATCCTGTAGAAAGGATGACTGGTGGGGGTGTCTTGTTCACATGCTTATGGTCATACTGATCGCCAGATTTCAAGTCAGAAAGGAATTTTCTACAGATCAGATTGTCATGGACCTGGGGTGGGGTTTGATTCACCTCTGCAGCACGGGGCTTGGTTCACCTGCTTGGATCATCTAGGCATGTCTCACCTAATCAATTCCCAGCCATTGCAGGGGCCTCAGGCAGTGGTGGCACCTCAATTTCTCCTGTTATATGCCTGTACCACACAGTTCAGTTTGCTGAGGACTTACATGCTTTGGTCTGACTGAAGACTTTAATATAAGGTATTTGGGTGAAGTGTAATGGTCTGTGATATACAGGAAGTCAGACTAAATGATCTAATGTTCCCTTCTGCCCTTAGACTCTATGATACAGCCCTGGAAGGAGCACCCGGTCTTCCTAGGTAGGTGAATTATTGCCACTGTGGTAGCTGTAAAACAAAAGTGGGAAGGTGCATCAAAATATTATGGCAGAGGAAGATAGAGAAGGTGAAGTACCACCAACCTCCAAAGATCAAAAACTCTGAGTTAGACCTCCCCCAAAAATAATGAGATCAGCCCCAAAATCATGAGATTTAAAATAAAAAATCAAATTATATTTATAGCTTGTCTTGACTTTTAACTCCCCTCTACTATTCTGCCAGTCTGTGTGTGACAATTTCAGGTTGAAAAGACAAACTTTAATATGCACACATACACACCTCTCCCTGGCTGCTCAGAAAGAGACATCACTTTTCCACTTCTCACTCTTCAGACAGGGGAACTGCCATCCATTTCCAGTTACTATCTTCACTTCCTCCCCTCCTAACTCCCCACCTCCCCTCTCATATCCCCTCCTCTGCCTTCCTTCCTGCCCCTCATCCTCCTGCAGTCACCTGCACCTTCATAAGTCACACACAAAGAATCATGACATTATTTTGGAAAACACGAGATGTTTTCATACACACAGGAGGCACTAGATTGATGGGTGCAGAGCACAGGGAGGAATAGATTTGCAGCTTTCTCACCCAAGAGCTGAGAGACAGTAAGTGGGTTTGTGTGCAGATTTTTGAAGGCTCACATTGAAGGCAGGGACTGCTCCAAAAAGGTTGGGTTTATTTAATTAAACAAAATTTTCTCTCACCAAATATTATGACTTTAAGCCAGTCTCATGGGTTGGGGTTTTTTTTTGTTTTGTTTTGGGTTTTTTGTTGTTGTTGTTGTTATTGTGCAATTCATGATTTCTTAACTCTTACAATTGCAAATAGAAGAGAGAGAAGACCAAGAAACCAGTTCTGTAAGATTGCAAGCACCTGATCTGTTGTTACTGGACAAAAGTTGTTTACAGCTATATTTTAATATTTGCTGTATTGTGAAATTCCAGAAGTCCATCTTCTTTGGTATCCTGCTGTCAGCAATGGTCTATATATATCCGATTCTTACTCGCTATATACCGGTGAAATGCCTTAATGTGGCAGAATATATTTTGCAGCCTTCAGCAGTGGTAAAGCATGAGCATTGCTTATTTAAATGTTTGATCTTACTATATGGTCTGTCACTTTTTCAGTCAAGGGATGCAAATTCTTCAGTGCTCCTAATTCTTATTACTTGATATGAATGATAGGACATATCTAAGAATGGCAGCTGGGAGAGTCATCAGATAAGGTTTCAGGCTGGCCCTTAGAATGAATGATGTCCTTATGACGCAATTGTAGAGCTAGTCAAAAAACTTTCGATAGAACAGTTTTCCATTGGCAAATGCTGTTTTGCTGAAATTGAAACATTTTGTGGATAAATCAATTTCAATTAAATTTTCAGTGGAAAAACCTGAGCAATTTGAAATCAAAATAAAGTGTTTTATTCCAACTTTCTTGTTTTGTTTCACCTTAATTTTAACCTTTTAATTTATATATATTAAAAGAAAACAATGGGACATTGTTGCTGCATTTTCTGACCAGCTCTGCTCAGCTGGTAGCAGTTTTGCCTCTGGATTCAAGCACAAAACACACAAAACAGCCTAAAAGCTCGCTTACCTGGCTTGGAGGATGTTGGCGTAGAAGCAGCCATCCCACCACCTCCCAGCTCCTGGACTAGAGGTGGCATTTGGGGAAAGTGGGGTGAGTTTAGGGCATCTTTATGCCTTGGCAGTCTATGGCTGTTGGAACAGCCCCATGGGGATCATAGGCAACAGAGTATAAAGTAAAACTACACAGAGGCTGCTCTACTTTATGCCAGGAAGCTACAACTAAAGACTGAAGATCACAAAGATGGGGGAGGAGAGGCTTTAAGCTACTTCCTCCACTTCCCTAGTCTTGAACCAAGGACAGGTCTATTCAATATGTGTGTATACACGGTACGTTAAAAAAAACATATTTTCTTTGAAATATGGGACAGCTGCTTATAATTACTTACAATTGCTATTCTCTCTGTAGACAGTTTTGTGTAGTCCTGAATTTAAAGAAAGCATTAACATAAGATGTCAGAACTACACTTACAAACACAAAGGGCAAAGCACATGTCTTGGCAAATACCTGCTCAGGTATTCTGCTCTCTGTACACAAGCAGGAATGCAGAATATTTAAAATTGCTACCTGTTTGGTAACTCTTCTCTAGATATCTAAGCTTTCCTCAAGCTTTCCTCTCATTTCTAAAGTTTGTGCTTTCCTTTTATGGAATGTGCTGACAATGCATCTTCCAAGATGAGCTAATATAACCCTGTAGGCTCTTGGGGTTTATTTATTTATTTAAGAAATGGACTAACTGAAAAATGCAAAGGAGTTTGGAATGAACAGCTCTTTTTTTTAAAAAATCTCATCCTTAGTCCAGATGCATAGGTGTCTGCCCTCCCAGTGTGCACAACTTAGCACAAAGCCTTCCCTTTGCCTTCCATCTGAACCTTTGCATCAAAGAGCATAAAGTGGCTTTAATTCCATTTACAGGATGGAATAAGAATATTCATAATCGGGAATTTAAGAATTTTGAGTGCCCAACTGATCCTTCATTTTTTCGAGGTGGAATTTCTCCTCCTCCAAAACCAGGTATTATTACTATTGGCTCTGGGAAGATTAGAGACTTGTGATAGCATAGGTACTTTGTTTCTATTTGAACTTTACCATTTTGTGTAACAATCACAACACACATAGCTATGTATGTCATGGTATCTCACAGCATCAAGGCTTTTTTCCCCTCTCTATTCAGGGCTTTCAACATTGCACTCATCCTTCATCTCAGCTGTAATGCGTTGTTCTTTGTTATTACAGGTCAAATTTCCTAAAGCCGCTAAAAGCCAAAGATGGATATTAAGCATGCGAAGGATTATATCTACTGGTTATACTATCAATACCTACTGATCACCTGTTGCTATGTGTTTGAGCCCTGGGAGCAAGCCATGTTCCACACTGTTTTTATTACTGTTTTTGCTATGATGGTGTACACAGCTTATGTCTTTGTTCCTATCCACATCCACTTGGCTTTTGAGTTCTTCTCCCAGATATTTGGAGACCAGCATGAAAATACTGTTGCTATTATGAACTGAGTTTGCCAGGGTTAATAGTAGCTGTTGCATCATGTGAAATGTCTTCTTCCATCTTGGGTTTGTTTATTTAGTAAAAGGTTTGGGTTTGTGCAAACAATGCTTCTTCTTCCACAAGCTAGCCTGCATAATTACCATAGCTGAAAACCAGAATAATGCACTGACTCCTGGCTATATAGTTCCTATTTAAATAAAACGTGAGCAGCTTTTATTCTGTGACAATGAAATACCTAATTTGGAACGCATTACTTACTCTATATTCAACTTTGTCTACTGAGAATAGTGTTCATATTTAGTAGATCCCTTTAAGTAGGGATAATATATGTTCTTTAACACTTAGAGACCTTATTTCTTTATCACAATATGTCTAGAGTCATGATTTTTACAGATGGTTTGCACACTCGATCAAAATTTAATTTTAATAGCATATATGAAAATGTATGGCAACAGCAAAAAGTATTTATGAAGTTTGTAGGTAGGATATTATACTTTCTGTATACAAGAAAGCTTCTCCTCCCAGAAAAGTTCATGGCAACTACCTTGCAAAACATACCATTCTATTTCCCATCCCAGTTTACAGTATATCAGAAATGTGAGTCAAATATAGCATGAGACAAGCCTCTGAGATCTGTTTGTCCTAGTAATCTGCTAAATTTTTTTAATGGATGGAGTCATGATATAAAGTGATGGCTGTCCACAGCTTTTCCTTTAGAAAATGAGAAGTCAAGAATAGATGGTCTGAGCACGAATCCAATTTTTAGTACCTAAGCTCCTGCTGCTGGATTTATCGTGGTTTAATTGCAACGTTAAGATAATTTATTCTACTGTTGATAATACTGTATTGTACTGAGAATGCTGTACCAGATATTTAGTGAGCTTATGATTTTTGGTACACTCTTAACTTTGCTTGTTTCAAAAAATCAATTTTTTCCCCTTTGTGCTACAATTCATTGGGGAAAACAAAACACGTGTTTGTGCTAAAGGAAGATGATCTAGTACAGAGTGAAAGTAATTTTCTAGTAACTGCAGAACTCTGAAGCATTTAAATATAAGCTTTGATACAGAGGCCTCCTTTACAAAGCAGAAATGTGATTTATTAAAACTGCCTGTGGGGAGTTTCTTAAACAATGAAAGTTTTTTATTGTACATTTGAATCAAACATGAATGCCAAAGAACAAAGTATATATGCAGAAGACATAACTTTCACAACTGGCACTACTACTAGTGGAAGTCAGAAGCATAAAACGTAAATAGTTTCTGAAGAACATTTGCACAGTTCTAGTATGAAGAAATTCTTTCTCAAGTGGCATTGGGGACCTACATGATAAAAAGAATGGCAAATTCTGATGTCAACAATGAGGCCATTGTGATGGTTATATAGATCTTAATGTGTTTATATGCTGTTTTCAAATGCAAAAATAAAGTTCAATTCTTTTAAAAACAGTGTTTCAAATGCATACCTGTCAGCTTTGCCTGTATCCATATATTAATATTCAAAATACTGTGAATATCCCATCTAGGAATGTGATCTGCTTGACCTTATATTAACTTGGCTAGTTTGTTACCACTACCTTCTCTGTATGGTAGAATGAACACATGATTTACGAAATAATTCAATGAGTTTTTTGGTACATCATAACTAGAATATATTTAAATATATGGGAAATATAACAACCTACTTCAAGGCCCCTTTACACTGCTAGAATAGTGATTGGGGTGTAAGTGAAAATGAGAATAACTAGGAAAAATGAGTGGGGGAAAAACTTGCAACTATTTTCCAAACCTGTGACTGTTTGTGTAGAAGTTGCTCTCACCTTTGACAGAGCCTTAAATGCTAGCCTCCCAGTCAAAGCTTGCAGTGAAATTGATCGCAAAACCCCAATTGATATTAATATAATATCAAGCTTTTGTTCTTTATGTACCCAGTCCCGTACACCCTTGGCACTGCATTGGGTCTTCTTCTAGATGACCATTCTTGTCATGACAGTAGATTACTTAATGCTGTGATGCTCCAAGAAAACTCTTAACTCAGCAGGGTGCACAAAGAAGCAGGGGTTCATCAGGCTGGGGAAAAGGGAAACTAAATTGTTTTAGTGCCAGTAGTCCACAGCTGTGCAGGCAGCATGCTAATGCTGAAGGAAGTTTTTCTTCGCCTCCTGTAAAATTTCTTTTTCTGAAACGAGTCCGACTGGAGTCACAGGTATTCAGCATTTCTCAGAGCTTGATTCATAACTACCACTGTTGCAAGACATAATGCAGTAGCTACACCTAACTTGTTTGGTTTTTTTTAAACAAGTTTCCAAATTCTTTAAAAGACACATAGGCCCATTGATAAGTGAAAGTATTTCTATTTTCACTATCTCAGACCACTCAGTTAGGATTTTAAGAACCTGACTGTAGCTATAAGCTTTTCCACATGACCCCTTGTGTACAGGGTCTTTTAATCTCTGAAAGGCTGAAAGGATCCTATCAGCTACACACTGAATAGAAATCTCTACCCTGTTCTTGTAATCAGAACACGCCAAGCATGTAAGGAAGGTACACATCATGTTAGAATAATACCCATGGAACATGAGAAGACAAAACTGTTATTCATAGCGACTGAATTATTGTGTTGTTCATTAGTAGGGGTTTTAATGACTCCCAAGGGAAAACAGAAAATTAAATGGTACAAGAAAACCCTATGTAATTTGTGATTTCTTGTATTTATAACCTTATTCAGTTATTATTAACACAATAATGACCGGAAGGTATAGAGAGACAAGGTGGGTGAGGTAATATATTTTATTGGACCAACTTCTGTGAGTGAAAGTGACAAGCTTACGAGCTACCTGAAGAAGAGCTCTGTGTAGCTTGAAAGCTTGTCACTTTCACCAACAACTTTCACCAACAAACAGATGACTGCTCTGATCCAGTATGGCAATTCCTATTTTGTGTTTTGTTTCTTGACTGTAGGAACTTGGGTAGGTTTTGAAGTCTTTAAATCATGATTTGAGGACTTCAGTAACTTAGCTAGAGGTTGGGGGTCTATTACAGGAATGGGTGGGTGAGGTTCTGTGGCCTGAAACGTACAGGATGTCTTACTAGATGATCATGATGGAATCTTCTAGCCTTAAAGTCTAGGAGGCTAAGAGTCTTATTCTTCCATTTCAGATTTGAATATTCACTTAAACATTTCAGTTAATAATCTCTGGGTGCTTCCCGTTAATTGGAAAACAGCTACGCAGTAGCTGTACAATACTGTCTATACAATATAGAGTTACTTGATACAAACATAGTAAATGCACATGGCAACCCGCAGCCCATGATACTGTTGTTCCCTCAAACATGAAGCAACCTAGGTTTGTAATTAAATTATCAGAACAAGACTACATATCAGAGGAGACTAATGAAACCAAACATCTGTAAGTACTGCTGCTTTTCACAGCATATAGTTCTTCTAAAATAAAGAAAGGCAGCCACAAAACTAAATTAAAAGGATTTAGCTCCTATATAAACAGATATTTCTATGGTTTAAAAGAATACCTTTTAAACTTTAACACCAGGATGCACAATTCATATGGCTAATAAATCTAGATGTATTTAAAAGCAAGAAGAGATTTCCCACAGTTGTTAGTGTAAACCCGCCCAGAGCCTTGCCATCTATGTACTGTGCTCCCATGGGGAGACAGGGCACACCTCCCCCGGCAGAGTTTTAAGAATGCATAAGCTTCCCCCAACCTTGCAGTGATCTTTCAAAAAGTGACAACAGAAGAACATAGGAATTGCCAGGGAGGATCAGAGAGAAGTCCACCTAATCCAATCTCCTGCTTGTCTGTGGCCAGCCCTAGATGCTTCAGGGGAAAATGTGAAAAACCTGACTCATAGAAATGTAGGACTGAAAGGGACCACAAGAAATCATCTAATCCAGCCCTCCTGTGCTGAGACAAGATCAAATAAATCTAGATCATCCCTGACAGGTGTTTGTCCACCTGTTCTTAAAATTCTACAGTGATGGGGATTCCACAACCTTCCTTGGAAGCCTGTTCCAGAGATTAACCATCCTTATATGTAGAACATTTTTCCTAATACCTAACCTAAATCTCCCTTGCTACAGATTAAGCTCATTATTTCTTGTTTTACCTTCAGTGGACATGGAGAACAATTGATCACAAATATGCAGATGCAGGGAATTTGTCCTCCCCATTCCCTACATTAGGTCTCTAATGGCTTAAGCACTAATGCATGAGGTATAATATTCCCTCCATAAAATGTTTATCATTAAATACTTAGGTCCAGAGCCTCCGAAATATTTAAGTGCCTAATTCCTATTGAAGACAATGGGAGTGAGGATCTGGGCCTCAGCTCCTACATAACACTTTTCATCCATAGATCTTAAAAGCATAGGCATGCGCATGGGGTGCAATTTTGCGGCGGACTGGAAGACGCCATGATCTGCCACCGAAATGCCCTGTCTCACGTCATTTCTCGGCGGAGATGAGTACGTTGTGAGAATTCCGCTGGCGGGTAATTCAAATGTTGCCCGCCGGCAGAGTTGAGTTTGCCACCCCTGATTATCTGGGTGCACACCCTAATGAAATGTGCTGCACACGCCTATGCTTAAAAGGCTTGTATAAAGTACAGACAGTATCATTATCCCTATTTTGCAGGTGGAGAAACTGAGACATGGAGAGGTGACATAACTTCATTTCAACACATCAATGGTGGAGCCAGAAGTAGAGCCTACATCTCCTGACTCCCAGTATCCAAGCCTCTGAACCACACGGTGCAGATTAAGGGTGAATGTCATGGCACCTTTACCACACATAAACAGTCTTGGAAAAATCATGTCACTTTTAATAAAGTTTTCATTTCTGAGCCAGGCTGTTTTGCTCTGCATAGCTGTAGCTCTGCTGCACTCTTTGCTTCAGTTGTATAAATATGAGCACTGCAGGGACTGTATTTGTCCAGTGCAGTATGACAGAGTGCTTCAAGTATGTAGTAACACACCAAAAGGGTGTGTGTTTACTAGCCAATGTACACAGCTGAGGTGTGGCGGAGCTGCTCCTCATTGAAGCATGAGCGTATATAGTGGCTGACAATTACACGCCATGAAATGCTATTGTAATTACAATAGCTTTTTCTTTTTTTTTAAAGGCATTCTGAAAAAGTTACTACAAATGGCTGAGGAGAAAATCCAGCATTTCCTTTTGAGCCCAACTGCGGGAGAAGCACTGATGCTGGAATTTCAAACTACCTCTCCTCAGCCTCTCCTGGCTGCCATGTTTAATTCAGTCCTGGCATTAACGAAGTTTCTGGGCAGAGATAGGGATGTGACTGTAGCTTCCATTTTGGAGATCCACCACCAGCTCCCCTCTTCTTGCCACACTCATCAGAAAGCACTGTTTCACTCTCCAGCCTGGTCATTGCATTTTAAAGGAGCATTCGGGGATGGGTGAGGAATGGACAAGAGGAAAGCAGTGCTTAATATATAATGAAAGAGGTGCCAGTGCTCAAGCAATTTTTTTACATTCATAACTGATGCAACAAGCCCAGAGGTGCTAGGGCTATGAACTGTCAGGCCTACAGAGGCCGGAGTTCAGTCTTGGCAAGCACTGGCAAAAATTAAGCACTGGAAGAGAGTCATTTTAAACCACATTCCTTATGCCTCACTTCTTTTTAAACCTCAATTTGTGACCTTCCAGCCCCTTTCACTTCCCCCTTTCTGTTCTCAAGATTTAAAAGATATAGTGAATTAATATTTCAAATGATTGTTGAAAGTGTCTGGTGGCTCACAGACCCCTGCTGAATAGGCAGTTGGACTCATGGGAAGAAAATAGGCAGAGGAGTAAATGGTCACTGGAGTCCAGGTCCACTGTTCATCTTAGCTCAGGCCGTTCTTATGGTGTGGTGAGAGGATTCTTGCTTGTCAATCCCATTGTGCAATGCATATATGGGGCCACAGGGGAGGTTAGTGAGGACACTGGGCTGCAGTATTTTCAATATGTTGATGGTACCCAGCTCCACATCTCCATTCTGTCTAACTCAACCAGACAGTCAATGATATTTCTCAGCATCTGGATGATACTGGAGGGATGATAAAAACTGGCTGACTGAGATTCAGTCCAAATATGACTGATGCAACTGAAGGCTATGGCAAGAATTATATTTGCTCCTTAGACTGAGGATGTGTATCCACCATTTGTTGGCCACGCCCACAATCAAAAGACCAGCTAGCAGAAAACATCTTTTCATGTTTACATTTGGCCAGTAAGTTGTTCCTTTTGGTACAGACTATGCAAATGACATTCATTCCTTTGTCACATCAGTATTAGATACTGCAGTATCTATGTAGGTATACATCTTAAAACCATCTAGAAACTGAAACTAATGTGGAATATATGGCCTGTTTGGTAAGCAGGGAATCTCACCACGAGCATATTAAACCAATACTCTCCCATTTGTACTGGCTGCTTGAGGATTTTGGGGTGAACTTTTAAGGCCTTAGTTTTGACCTCTAAGCCCTAAATGGCTTTGGGCCACCTCTCAGTCATGCTGTTCTACCACAGTTGAGATCAGCATAAGTACTTGAGCTGGTGTCTCAGAGGTATAAATGAGGGGGGCTTCTGGCTGGGCATGCTCTGCAAGGACCCCACAGCTTTGGAATTTATTCCCACCTTGCTCCCAAAACCTGAATCTCATGACCTTAGAGCACAATGCAAAGCTCGTCTTTTTTCCCCAGTATTTGAAACTGGAGGATTGGGAGAAGGTTTTGCAAGGGAGGGGACTTGTAAGAGAGGGAGGAGAATTTGAGTGCTTGTTGCCTGGCTCATTAATGATATAGGTTATATTAAACTGCATTGCTGCAGATGAGATGTGGTTTTTAGTTATGTCAAAGGAGCCAACAATGTATGGATAGACATGTGTGGTGTTTGTATAAATCTGAATGAATAAATAAATAAAAACCCTCCAAACCTCAAAACTTAATTTTTGTGAAGTTTCTCTGATAAAATGAAATCTTAAAATATAGATGACTTTAGCTCGAGCAGGAATAAGCCATGCTAGGGTGTGCACATCTCAAAGCTACCAAGCTGTGTACAAGCCTTGCATTTCCTCATGTGGTATTGCCAAAGCACCAACATGCCTGACTGGTACTTTGTAGTACAAAAGCTAGCGTTAATCTCAGTGTATAAAAACACCTGGGCTGGGCACACTCAGTTTCTCTTTAATCATCTTTTACTATCTGTTAATCTAAGTTCAGGGTGTTATGTGAATAGCACCAGGAGGTTTTCAGACTCACACAAAAAGCAAATTACACAGAAATATTTAAGGAAAAGGGGAAAAAAAAGCAATAATCCAACAGTGATAAAATGTAGCAGAAATAGAAAGGAGGGTGAACCTGTTCCATTGGCATTGACGCTGAAATTGCAAGGATATCATCAAATCAGTGCTGAGAGATGTTTGGATGCAGCTAACCAGCCCCATACCTCCCTTCTTGTTTAACATTCATTTTCTTAATTTAGTTTAATCAAAAATTAGCATTTGTCTTGCAGTAAAAGCTTTTTGGCCAATTTCATGGATCATCTCACAAATCAAGTACTGATGGCTATTACACTTGCATCTGTCTAGACAACAAACTTCCAGAGGAAGCATTTCCAGGCTGCCTTTTCTGAAAGATAAAATAAAATGCCAGGGGGACTTTTTCCCTCAACTATAGATTTTAGTCAGGAAATTTAATTATCTGCATAGTTAACAGTGACTCTGCATATTGAGGAGTTATTTATTTTAAAATAATTCTAATTGTCCATGTCATAGATTTTGCCACAGTGATTAAAATATAAAGCTTGGCAAAGGCCAGGAACAACATATAGCTCAAGGGACTGGCTAAGGGGATAGTAACCATTTTAATTCTAGGCTAAAAGTTGAAATCTAGCTAAAGCACATAGTTACTGAAACTTAACACTAGCTTGTCTGAAATTAGATTATCTCAGTCCATTTTCTCAGAACTGACACTAACTGGCATCATTGTGATAGCCTCAGAAGACTAGATTTTGTTAGTGGTTAGAGCACTAGCCTAGGACTCAGGAAATCCAGGTTCAATTCACTGCACTGCTGCAAAACTTTCTGTGTGACCCTGGGAAAATTACTTAGCCTCTCTGTGCTTTGGTTCCCTATTGTAAACTGGAGAGAATAATACTTCCCTAGCCACAATGATGTTGTGAGGATAAATCCATCACAGATTGTGAAGCGCTTTGAGATCTACTGGTAGAAATGGTTACTCATCCTGTGCAGTAACTGTGGTTCTTTTGAGCTGTGTCGCCTTATGCGTGCTTCACTACCTGCCTTCCTTTCCCTCTGTTTCAGAGTTCTCTGCTATAGGGTTTTGTGGTAGAGAAGGAACTGAGGGTGGTTTGCCCATGCAGTTCTACATAATAGCATGAGGCTGACTAGCATGCATATGTGGGCCAAATGGGCACTGCTCTGAGAAATCTCCAATCAAAGATGCAGAGGGCGCAAGCTCCTCTAGAGTGGAGCACACATAGGGACCAGTTACTGCACTGGGTCAGTAACCATTTCTTCTTCTTCTAGTAACATCCCTATAGGTGTTTCACTCTAGGTGATGACTGAGCAGTTCCCTCTAAAGGCTTTGAAGTTGAGTCCAGTACAGAAGAAAGTACAGCCAAGTCAAACACCGCAATAACTCAGGGCTCTGCTTTTGATACATAGTGTTCAGTGAACATATGTATAGAAGCCCAAGTAGCAGCCTTACGTATTTCATCAATTACATTATTTGTTTGTGTATGCACCAGTTCCAAACCTTCACAGCCTTGGCACAAAGGGAGAGGGACCTTACTCCTCCTTGCTAGTTGACATAAAACATTCATGACATATTGTCCTTCATGACTTCTCTGTGCTTGTCCCTGATTAATGGTGAAAACTAGAGACAGGCATATCTGGCCACTCTGCGTTCCAAAAGGCTGATGTGTAGCATGGTTTCTTATGATGTCCACTTGCCTGGGAAGTGTGAATATTTGGATGCGTTCCCCACCTTATCAAGGAGATATCCATTGTTATGACAGTCATTGGAGAAGGACATGCAAATGGGACTCCTGCACACACATTGTGATGGTCTTTCCACCAACTGAAGAATTGTTTTACACAGGTGGGAATGGAAAGAAGCATATTTAAATTAAGTATGCTTGGTATATAAACAGTCCTTAGCCACCCTTGAAGACAGTGCATTTGGAGTTTTGCCTGGTCTTTGACGAAGGTACTGGCTGCCATGTGCCCCAACAATTGAAGACAGTTCTTGACTAGAGTTTGAGGGCTGAGCTGGATTGTATTGGCTATGCTGGAAAGGGCCACAAGCCTGGGCAGAGGAAGGTAAGTTCTTGCTGTGACTGAATCAAGATGAACTCTTACGAATTCTAAGTTTTGTACAGGGGTCAAAGTAGATTTTTGAAAGTTCAATTGCAGGCTCAAGTTGAGGAAGAGATCTATGGCTTCAGAAATTGCCCATGAAGCCACTTCCAGGGAGTGACTCTTCAGCAGCCAATCATCCCAGTACAGGAACACTAAAATAACTTTCCTGCGGAACTGCGCTGCTACTAATGACATGACTATTGAAAGATCCTTAGGGCAGATGACAGACCAAAAGGGAGAACTCAGTACTGAAAGTGGTCCTGGCCAACAATAAAACATAGCAATTGTTTGTAAGATGAGTGGCTCACAATGTGGAAATATGCATCCTGAAGGTCAAGGGCTGAGAACCAATCCCCTTGACCTAGTGATGGTATATTCGCTGCAAGAGTCACCATTTTGAATTTTTATGCCTTCACATAAAAAAAAGTGTTGAGTAGCTTCAAATCCAGGATAGGTCTCCAACTGCCATTCTTTTTGGGTACCAGGAACTACCTGTAATAAAACCCCTTCCCTCTGTGCTGCATGGGAATGGATTCTGTAGCACTCAAGGATAGGAGATAGTCTATTTCTTAACAAAGCAAGCTCTTGTGAAAGGGGTCCCTGAAGAGAGATGTTGGTCAGTGGAAGAGTAGTAAATTGGATGGCGTATCCTGTGGAGATGATTTCCAAAACCCACTTGTGATTGACTCCTACACCCAAAGTGGTAAAGGCAGTAGCTAAAGGAAGGAAAGCAGGTGAACTGGTGCAGCTCATAAGGATGAAGGTGGTAATTCAGAACCTTGGCCAGCCCATCAAAATTGCTGCTTGGAGGTGGAAGTGGAAAGCTGAGAGATGGATGGTTTCCTTCTTTGGAATTTGTCTCTTTTGATCCGGTTCATATGGTCTCTAGGAAGTCAAGAACTGGGCAGGATGGGATTTTTGAGCCATCTGGGATTTGATAAGCCTTCTGTTGTAGGCCAGTGTATATATCCCAGGAGAACACAAAGTAGCCCTAGCGTCCTTGTGCAGAGATTCACCTGTGCTTTCCACAACAGTTGAAACCCATCAAAAGGAAGGTCTTCCATCATATTCTAGACCTCTTTGGGAAATCTGGAGAACTGGAGCCAGGAAGTCCTTCTCATAACTACCATTTGTAGAGACCAAATGGGTGGCAGTATCAGCAGCATCAATGGAGGCTTGTGGTGATGTTTTGGCAAGCAGCTGGCCCGCCATAATAGTTGCCTGGAATTGCTCTCTATGCTCTGCTGGTAGGTGGTCAACACAAAAAAAGTTCAGTTTGGTGTAACTTGCTATTTTTTGCCATTAATGCCTGGTAGTTGGTGATTCTAAGTTGCAAGGAGGCTGACTAATAAGATTTAGCATGGTGCTGCCTTCCACATTCATTAACTGCATCAACTACCAAAGAATTAGAAGAGGAATGAGAAAAATAAGAAATATGTTCCTGCAAAAGACTGAGTTTTTATCTGCTGTCTTGCATGTAGGTGGAATAGTAGCTGGGGTGTGCTAGATTATCTTTGTGGGGTCCAGAAGTGCTTCATTGAAAGGCAAGGCTCTGTGGGCAGAAGAAAGTTTTAATCTCCATCCTTAGAGGTTTTTAAGGAGCATCATGAAAAAGCCCTGGCTAGGATGATTTAGTTGAGATTGATCCTGCTTTGAGCAGGGGGTTGGACTAGATGACCTCCTGAGGTCCCTTCCAACCCTAATCTTCTATGATTCTATGAGGTTGAATGAAGTATATCAAGAAGCTTATAATGCGGTTCTTTAACCGCTTCGAGAGGGATCTGCGAGGAGTCAGCAATTCTCTTGACCAGATCCTGGAACAGCCTAAAATCATCCTCCAAGGATGGAAGACATGACTGCTTCATCTGGACTTGAAGAGGAGACGTTAGAGAGACCTCTTCATCTAGCTTCCTTCTCCTCACAGGTTTCTTCTTGAGGATCAGGTGTTCTAGAGAAGGCAACCTTCATCATCTGCCCAGCTCTGCAACGGGTGCTCCAAGCCCTGAAAAATGGTTGGTAATAGGCCGCCCAAGGGTCCCATTATGGCCAAGGAGCTGGTGCATAAGGCATAAGAGGGGGCACCAATGGGTGCTCACACCAGCAAGATAGTGGCTGTGACCTTGTGCCATGAGTGTTCATAGGCTCATCAGAGACTTCTAGAAAGGGGCCTCTACGGGGGTGAGGAGGAGAGTTCTGGATCAATATTTGGGAAACCAAGGCAAGGTTTTCATCAGAATCCTCTTCCTCAAACTCATTATGGAATGGGGGAGCGCCAGGAGAAATTTGAGATGAAACAGTTAGTACCAGATGAACTTCCAGCGATCTCATTGTCATCAGTACCAAAAATATGTTAGAGCTGAGCAGTGGAGAATCTGGCATCTTGGCCAGCTCCTGGGGAAAATTAAACTCCTGCAGTACCAAGCATGCTGTTGGTATCAATTCTGTGATCTGCACCGAGGTAACAGTGGCCGATGGAGCGGACAGTACCATGTGGCTCAGCTGCTCTAAGGGAAGTGCAGTAGGAGCCTGAGTGGGCTTCTTCAGTACCGAGGAAGCACTCTTCTTGCCTCCTTGGTCTATTAACGGTAACAATCTCTCCGGGCCTGAGGCTTTCCCATCTTTCAGTCTAGCAATGCCCTCAGTACTTGAAGAACCAGCAGCCTCATGGGTACCGAACTGGAGAGCAGATGATCCTGAAGTAATTGAAGACACTGACAACATTGGCTTTTTTGAGGTAGATTCCCTATCTTGTGAACTCAGGGCACAGGCTTTGGACTCATGAGACTTTTGTCTTCCTCTTCGATGCCCTTGAGGGTGCAGCTCAGAGATAGTGGAGGCAGCAGATTTGCTTGGAGACTAGTTTATGTTGGGGGTAGTCCCTTCACCTCAATCAGAAGCCAGGCATAATGAGCTCACCATCATGAGGAGACGAAGTTTGATCTCCCTGTTTTTTCTGGCTCTAGCTGTCAATGACAGACAGAAGTTACACTTCTGGGCAATGTGCAATTGCCCTACTCAATGGCTGCACCTGGAGTGCCCCTTGCTTACTGGAATTGCCTTTCGGCATAACACATAACATTTGAAACCAGGGGAACCGGGCATAACCTCCCAGTGAACAAGAATTACCTTATCTACTAAATAATATCTATCTAAATACAATATGTATGAAAAAGATAATTTTTTAAACTAGGAAGCTAAAGCTACTACTACTTACTAATTATACTAATATGAAGAACTAACTACTACAATAAGAAACCAGGACACAATTGAGTTAATCTCAACAGGGACACCTGCCAGAGCCCGTCTCAGGCTGCGGCAGTTGAGAAGGAACTGAGGGCAGTTTGCCCACGCAGTGCTGTATAACAATGGCATAGAGCACAAGACTGTCTAACACGCATGCGCGCATCAGACACTGCTATGAGAAATCTCTAATCAAAGGCACAGGGGACACAAGCACACTAGAGTGGAGCATCCATAGGGATACTACTCGAAGAATAATAGCTATTCTTATTTGAAGAAATGGACTGAATGGTCATGGAAACTGCACTACCTTCTTATCTCCTTTATGGTGGTCTCTCCACAAAAGACAGGAAGTGCAGTCACTAGGTACTCTAACGGAGCTTGCCTCTACTACAACGCTTCTGTGGATAAATGGAGAGCTCCGGTGTCCAGAGCAGTCAGTTTTGAGAGACAGTGCCTTCATTTGTGTGCCCATGTGATCAATAATAGAGCTGTGTGAAAAATGAAAACTTATTCATGAAAAGTTTTGCACTCTTTAAGTTGTTTCTATGAAGTGTTTGAAATGGATGCATGTTTGGTTTTTTCACAATTTTAATTTACTTCTTTCAACATTTTAATCAGAAATATGATTGAAATGGTTATTTAAAAAGACTAAATTGTTCACAAAAAGATGAGGGAGGGGGAAGGCAAAGTATCAGGTGCAGGGTTCTCCCTCCCCCCCCCCCACACACACACATAAAAATTAATTTTCAATACAAGATCAGTTGTAGATGAACAAACTTTATTTAAAAAAAATTCAGCCAAGTCTAATAAATAATGTACAAAAACTGTAATGCATAACTGATGTACATGCACAAAGAAGGAGTTCAGATTGAAGCCACTTTGAAAACTGGCCCATAGACTAGGTCTACTCAGAAGCTGGGAAGTAGACATACACACACTAGCTCTACTCAAGCTAGCACCTAGAAGTAGTGGTGTAGCTGTGGCGGCTTGGCCTACCCACCCAAGCACATACCCAGAGGGGTGGGCAGGATTGTACTCTGATAGCTAACCTAAACCACTGTGGCTACACTGCAGAAGCATATCTATAGAGAAGAAATTATCTCCAGTCTAGCTGGGGAGTTCTGCTGTGCTTTGTTTTTACTCTCTACAGTAATACCCTGCCCAAAAGCATATATAGTTCTTAATAAATTGGACTACAGATCCAGTATACTGTGCCTGTGCCAAATCAATTTTCTCACAACGAGGGAATTACCCCTTCATGGTGTTTAATCTTTTCCAATTGCTCAAAAGGCTGGACAAAAAGCATTTAAGCCACCATCAAAGTTGTTTTAAAAAAAAGTACATACAACAGGACGTAGTTAGTAACAGTCAACAAAATCATAAAAGCTTTAGCTAATCTTATAATTCACTTGTATATATTTGTAGGAAAATGACCTATTCCCACAAACTGAGGAGGTGCATTTGAACATTAAAACAGGGACCGCTAGTAACTGAAATAAACATTATTGAATGTCTGTGGTCCCACAACTACACAATGTGATCCACATCGGATCAGTCTCATAAGCACTTATGTGTTCTCAAATTGTGTGTGTGAGTGAATAGGCCCCTGCATGAATAAGTAATTTCAACCCTTTATTCCTGGGACGCCACCAAAGTATCCAGGAGGAGTTATGGTGCTTTTACTCCACTGCAAAACATTCTATGCATAGAGATGGCCTTTCCTGAAGAATGCCAAATTCTCCACCCCACACACACACCATAATGGGAGTGCAATTTACTTATTTTGATTTATAAATCCATACATGCTAAGACATTGAAAATAACAGAACTTACAAATAAGTCAGAAACAAATTATGGAGTCTCCTGATTGAGAAATAGAGACCACTCTGATAAATCCATACTTACCCCTCCAAAAGCCTGTGAAAACAGATGGACCTTGTAGTACTCCCAGGAAATTACAATGAGCCTCTGTCAGACCAAGATTGGAATCAAGTTCTAGAGTGCAATTCTGGCCCTACTGAAATTAATGGATGTTTGGGATATCCACAGAAAAGACCTTCCCCACTAGAGTGACCAGATGTCCCAGTTTTATACAAACAGTCCCAATATTTGGGACTTTGTCTTATATAGGGGCCTATTAACCCCCACCCACATTCTGATTTTTCACACTTGCTATCTGGTCACCCTATTCCCCACAGCCTCCTCATCTGATATCAGTTGCCAAGGTATCAGATGGGGATGAAGGTGGTCTTTCATGTGAGCAGACCCCAGATCAGTTAGGGCTTCATAGTTTAAAACCACTACCTTAAACTACTCTTCGGGTATGTCTACACTGCCGAGTGAAGTCGATTTACTTAAAGTCAACTTTCAGCAACCGATTTTTAGAAATTGCAGCAGCGTGTACACACCATGCTGTTTGCGCAGGTCTTGTGCGTCCACACTCACCATGCTTATTTCAACATTCAAAGCAGTGCACTGTGGGTTGCTATCCCGCAGTGGCTGTTGGGAATGAGTATCATCGTCCCATGATGCAACACTGCTTCCCCCTCCCTTCTTCCCCCAAACAAACAGGAAAAGTATTTTTGCGCCGTATTTTTACTCCACATGCTCGACATTGCTGTGGAGACATGGAGCCAGCTCAACTCTGCACTATTATTGTGAGCATCACAAATACATCTTGGCTTATCATCGAGTATTTTCTAAGTAGAGCAGGAAACCGAAGCACAGGCAACAGCAATGCCACCGAGGCTGCCCTGCTACAAGCCATCAAGCAGAACAATTCCCGATTGCTGTAGGCTGTAACACATCATCTGCAGTCCGTGGAGTGTCGTTTCTGGTCCAGGAAAACAAGCACAGACTGGTGGGAGCACATCATTATGCAGCTGTGGGATGATGACCAGTGGCTGCAAAACTTTTGTATGCGAAAGGCAATTTTCCTCGAACTGTGCTTGGAGCTGGCCCCATCCCTGAAGTGCGCGATTTCTCGCTTGAGACAAGTTCTGACGGTGGAGAAGAGAATCGCCATTGCTCTGTGGAAGCTGGCAACCCCCAACTGTTATCGCTCGGTTGGGAATCAATTCGGAGTCGGTAAATCTACAGTGGGCACCGCTGTGATTCAGGTATGCAGGGCCATCAATATGCTTCTGCTATGAAGGATAGTGACTTTGGGAAATGTGCAGGACATAGTGGACGGGTTTGCCACGATGGGGTTCCCAAACTGCAGGGGGGCCATTGATGGGACGCACATCCCTATCTTAGCACCTGCCCACCTAGCAACCGAGTACGTAAACCACAAGGGGTACTTTTCCATGGTCCTGCAGGGCCTTGTGGATCACTGGGGTCGTTTCACCAATATCTATGTGGGGTGGTCTGAGAAGGTGCATGACGTGCGCATATTTCATAATTCAGGGATGTTCTCTAACATGCAGGAGGGCACTTTTTTCCCCGACCAAAAAATTCACATCGGGGGTGTGGAAATGACCATAGTGATCCTGGGGGATCCTGCTTACCCCTTGCTCCCTTGGCTAATGAAGCTGTACACCAGGCACCTTGACAGAAACAAGGAGTGTTTTAATAACAGGTTAAGCAGTTGCAGAATGGTTGTAGAATGTGCCTTTGGGCGTTTAAAGGGCAGATGGAGGAGTCTCCTCACTAGGCTGGACGTGAGTGAAAAGAACCTCCCTTCGGTGATATCTGTGTGCTGTGTTCTTCATAATGTGTGTGAAGCAAAGAGGGAGAGGTTCCCCCAGGGTTGGGCTGTGGAGGCAGAAAGACTGGCCGCCAGTTATGAGCAGCCAGATGCCAGCAGTACGCTGAGAGCTAACCGCGGAGCGCTTTGCATTAGGGAAGCTTTGAAAACCAAGTTCTGCAATGAGATGCAGGACTGATTTATGTTCCTGTATGTTGTTTGCCTTTGATAAACATCCCCCCCTCGCCCCCCCATCAATATCTGTACCCTCCAAATCCCTCCAGAACAAGATATGATTTAATAAAGAAACGTGTTGAAATGATGCAAACTTTTATTTATGAACATTCGAGTCATGGGGGAAGAGGGGGAGTGTTCGTTCACTGTCTCAAGGGGTAGTGTGATAGCTTGCTGGCCAGCTGTCAGCGTGTCCGCCGCTGCTTTTTGCTCGCCTCCACCCTGATGGAGGCGAGCACGTACTGTAGCCTGGTCAATCTCCCCCGAGACCTCTTGGGAGCGGGGGAGGGGCAGGGCAGCAAAGCCCTCAGTTGAGTAGCATTATGGAGGGGCTGCAGCGGGACTCAGTCCTACCTCCGCTCCTCCTAAAGCTCCACAAGCCGCCAGAGCATGTCTGCCTGGTCCCACATGATTCGCAGCATCTCCTGCGTGGTACTGCGATCATGCTCCTACATTTCTCTGTGACTCTCCCTGTCCATGTCCACATTCTGGGATAAGGTCAGCTGCCAAGCTCTGAGCTCTGTCTCTGCGGCTGCTGAGGCATTCATGAGCTCGCCAAACATGTCATCTCTTGTTTTTTTTTCCTCTTTCTAATCTGTGATAGTCTTTCCGCAGCATTTCTTGAAGGTGGGGCCAAGATCTAGGTGTCTACAGAAGGAAAAAAATTCACAAGGTAGCCATTGTTAGCAGAGTGAATAAAATGATACAACTGCAACAATGTAGACAATACTCCCCAGGCAGTGCACAGGGCAAACTCAGACTCTCATTCCATTCCTAACACCCCAGAAGGGTCGGCTCGCTGTGCCCTTACAGAGATGGTAAGCCAGGGGAACTGTGGACAGCGTGGGGGGGGAGAGATGTATAGTCTCTGCTTAAACCAAATAAAAGTAATCGAAGTGACTTGCTAGAACACTACAATGGGGAATATAAAGTTACAGGGCATCTGCTGTATAGCTCTGGTATTTTTAACATGAGCCATCTTCCCTAGGTGACCATGAGCGATATCAGTCTCCTGAGAGTCACGCATGAGGAAAGGGAAGATTTGCTCCACGCAGCGGGGTACCAGCTGTGTTCCGCCATGATGCAGGCTCCCTTGATTGCAGCATGGCACAGCAAAGTATCCTACCGTGGAGGGAGGAACAGGGCAGCCCTCCCCAGAAAACTTTTTTGCAAAGGATAACAGATTACCTACATGAAAGTTTCTGTGAGATATCAACTGATGATTATCGGAGCATATCTCATCACATAAATAAACTGTTCCCTGGGTAACCCCCCTGTACAGTCACCTAAATGCCTGAAATCCCTTTCCTGCCTCCCCCCCCCCCCCCCCCAATATAAAAGGACAGAACTGCTAAGAAGAAAAAAAAACTCACCAGATGTGCCTTCCCTGGGATCATTAGTGCTGTCCTGTGTGCTGCTGGACTGCTCTAGGGTCAGGAACAGGTCCTGACTGTCTGAGAGGACGGACACCCTGCTCTCCTCAGCCTCCTCCTCCTCGTCCACGAAGTCCTCATCATTGTCCCTGGACTGTGACCTAGCGGAGGTATCAATGCTGCAGTGTGGCACCATGGTGGCATCGCCACTGAGAATTGCAAGCACCTCATTGTAGAAGCGGCATGTTTTGGGCGAGAAGCCAGAACGGCTGTTAGCTTCCCTGATTTCTGATATGACTGACGCAGCTCCTTAATCTTCACGTGGCACTGCTGCACGTCCCTCTTGTGTCCCTTCTCCAGCATGCCCTGGGATATCTTCCCATAAATGTTCAGATTCCTTTTGCTGGCTCTGAGCTGAGCCAGAACGGACTACTCGCCCCACAGACCGATGAGATGTAAGACTTCTGGTCAACTCCATGCTGAAGCGCGTTTGGGCTTTGCAGTAGCCATGAGGGGTACAGCGACAAAGCTCTCTCCACGCTGGTAGCACAGGAAATGAAAATTCAAATGTTCCCGGGGCTTGAGGGGAGGGGACATTTCCAGGTAGCGTGACCACAGTACAGCACAGCGCAAATGTCCAGAGTGGTCACAAGGGGGCATTGTGGGATACCTCCTAGAGGGCAATAAAGTCGATTTAAGTGAAGTTGTGTCTACACTGACACTAAATCGAACCAATAAATTCAAATTAGGCACTACACCACTTGCAGAGGTGGTCTTATTAAGTCGACTTTTGCCGCAACTTAAGTCGACTTAACTGTAGTGCCGGTGTAGAGCAGGCCTTAGAAATGAACTGGCACTCGATGCAGATCATGGATCACAATTGTAATATACTTTCCAGGGGAAATATCACTAAGTAAGGGGGCTGCTGTTTATTTTTATTTTTTCTTGCACCTTCTGGGTGGATAGGATTGAGAGGGACACCAAAAACGCTTTCTATCCTGGGTGACAAAACACTTAGGACTGGCGCTGCACTGTAAAACCCCCAGAGTGTGAATCTGTGTCAAACAGAAGACAAACATCCCAGTCCACAGAGAGTTGAGATGACTGGATGAATTAATTAAAAGATTATTTCCCCAACAAAGAAGAATTTTCTCAGTATGGTTTGGGCTGATTCTCATCCACACTCTAATCTCTTTTAGGCACTGGGCAAACTGTTAAGACTGCCCAACCTGCATAGGGAGATTTTGATAGAACAGTAAAAGGGCAAGGGACCACTTGATAGTGTAATACTGATTATCATACTTGTTGCTAACAGCTGCCAACATCGGTAGGCCTTTCTGCAAGCCTGTGCAGCCCTGCCATGACTAAGCCAGGAGGGGAAGGGATCTGGGTGATCACAGGAGGGAGCCTCTTGCTCAACCTTTGTCTGACACTACACCCCCTCTCTGATGAAGTCTATGGAGGACAGGCTGGGATCTGTCTTTTAGAAGAAAAGCAGGAAGCTTATTTGTGCAAGCCCTCTGGGGATGTTTGTCCGGGCCTTAAGATATGCAAATTATGTAGAAACACATCTAATTAAATAGTACTCCTGCAACCTTAGGTCTAGCTTGAAACTCTCAGCCCAACAAGTTTTTTTTTTATCCTTGACATGTTATTGTCTACTAGCAAGGATAAATGGGAAAGGGGGATGGGGGAGAGGCTTGGACTCTTTGGGATCTCTTCTTGGACACAGTTTCAGGATCCTCTAACGACAGCTGAAAGATCAGGCCAGTCAGCAGTCGCTGTTTCCACTCGAAAGCTGCCCCAAACTTCAGTAATTATAGAGGGTTGAGGTGTTTTACTAACCTGTTGCAGACGTGTATAAGTGCTTGAGCCTAAGTCAGTGGTGTACCGATGGTGGGGGAGGGAGGGTGGCACTGGCCTGGCCCTTCAGAGTTCTATGGGATGCACTCATAACCTCCTTCATGCAAACTCCAGCCGCCCGCAGCATGGCTGGAGTCAGACCTGCGGGGTGATCCACTGGGTGGGAGAAGGGGAGTGCCTCACTCACAGCTCAAGTCCCTGGGCAGGGGGGCAGTTTTCCCAGCGGGCCAGCTCAGTGGCAGGCTTCCAGCTCTGGATGGGGGCGCAAATGCAAGCATTGGCCCCTGGGCACCGGAGACCCACGGTACGCCACTGGCCTAAGTATAGCTTTAAAGTAAGAGCACTCATGTTATACTGTATCTACTAGTCTATCTATCGGTTGGACAGCCATGTATCCATTGGATTTATTTCCTGACAGCACCTCGCACAGAGTAAAGTTACCAAGAGCTTTGGGTTGGCAGAACCCAGGTAACATCCCTAGCTTGAATGCGAGGGAATATAGAGCTGGTGTTATTCACATACTCCAGATACCAAAGCCCATATTTCCTCCTAATGGTGCCTGTAGAGGGCAGGGGTACTTCAAGTCCCCTCTGAACCCCCCTTGAGGTCTTTTTACTGTCTCTCTCCCCGCCCCTGCAGCACATGCCCCCGGGGTTCTTGGAGTAAACAAACAAAAAGAAAAGTCCTCTCCTCTTTTTCCTCCCCTGAGGGAGAGGGGGAGTCCATGGGAAATCAAAAAGGAGCAAGGGTGACCTGGAACTCAGGCAGTCTTCCTAGGTGAGCCCTTTTGACTTAGTCTATATGGGGTCCTCCTCCAGCCCCACCTCATGGGGTATACTACTCTGGGGCTGGGTTGTGCAGCTTTGTGAGTAGTGAGGCTTGTTGCTGTCTCCTTCTCAGCAAGCCTGTCTTGGCTGTGTGAAGTGAGGCAGCCTTCTCCCTGTTCACCACCCTGTCAGGGGCAGGTTTTTCCCTTTTAAGCTCCCCCTGTCCAGGCAGAACAAGCCTTGCCGGTGCACCTCATTGGTGTTGAAGAGACCCAGAAGAGTTCATTAGTCTCCTCTCTGTCAGTGTGAGGGCATGCCCTTTCACAGTCCCATATACACGTTGAACAAGAGGACTGTCATGATGAAACCCTGCATTAGAACTGTTAGCAATGATGAGCTATTACCCTCATCGTTACTAGCTTCTGGAATCTCTCCACCAAGAAAGAATGCAATTACTAGAGCAGTTCCATCTAATCCTACTGGGATCCACAGCTGGCTCACGAGCTTCTGGTGATAAATTTTATCAAAAGTAGCTGACAATTCTAGAAGAACCAGCATAGGCACCTGCTCTTCATCTGTAACAGGAGAATCAACCAAGGCAGTCCCCATGCCACATGGATACCTAACCCCACATTGGCTGGAGTCATGGAAGTTGAGGAATCCAGTGCTGCTGGAGCTGCCTTGCTATAAACATCTAAAACGTCCCTAAAACCCAAGAGACTGGAAATAGTGATAATAAGAGACTTTGTCAGTGGATAGATATGGTTTCTTACAAAAGGGTCCATGGGAGGTTGACAATGCTACCAACACCTCCTCATGCGTCCTCAACAGCCAGGACAGAAGGGATCTAAATGCAGTGGTAGCCCAAAACTCCTCCAGTAAGCTATAATGTCTGAAACTCAAGCAAAACAGATACCTCCCCCATCCCTGCTCCCCACAATAGTTTGAACAGTTTCGTCTGAATTAGATGGACAGATCAGTCCAGAACTGAGCAAACACCTCTGCCTGAGAAACACTTGGCTTTGTCCCTGGGTGTTAACAGCCCAGTTTATAAAAACATAAATTGATAGATTAGATAGAGAAACTCTAGCTTTAGCCTGCTTTTAAAACTGAAACATAACCCAGATATATGGACTCTTATTAAATAAATATGTAACTGGCTGTTGCCAGCTGTTGAGTCCTCTCCCCATTGAGGGAATGAAAAGCTAAGAATTAACAGTGACACAGGGGGTCACTGGAGGGTGTTGTGTGTTGGAAGTGGGAAGGGAGAGGAAAGTCTGGTGTTATATTTTTAAGGGGTTTCCATCAAATGAGAAGAAAAGATGAATTATCATAGGACCAGGACAACCATATTGTCAGCTAAGATAGTCTTATCCATCTCTTTCTGACAGCTCTCATCTTTACTACAGACGGTATGTCTACAGTTGGCACTGGGGGTGGGATTCCCAGCTCAAGCAGATATACACTTGTTCTCATTAAGTTAGCATACTAAAATATTAGCATAGCTACAGTAGCACAGCCAGTGGCGAGTAGCAGCACAGGCTAGGCACAAGTGGCAGCATGGGCTAGCACTTGATGTCAGAGATGCCTCATTTCACAGTCATACGGAGGTGAGAATTAGCCACTAGGAGTCAGTCTTTCAAATTTAAAACAAACAGCTAAGAAGAGAGATTGCCATGAAATGTATATCAAAATAATGAGAAAGCATTTTGAATTTTGGACACAAAAACACAGCAGAAGCTAAACTCAGAATAAAGCAACATAAAACAAATTGATACCTCCTAAAGTTATATGAGTGAAATTAAAAAGATGAAAGAAAGACAGTGAATGGGAGGGAACACCACCCACTTCCTTTGGCTGGCGGAGAAAAGAGCTTGTATCAGCCCTTTAGATATCTCAGGGCAGCAACTTGTGCAACATCAAAAAAACCTTGGCATCCTAGTCACAGATTATTAGCATTTACTGGATGCACAGATGCTGAAAGGTTCATGAAACAGTATCTGTGAAATGGAGGTTCACACTATATGGAAATACGTAATGCCCAGGGCTCCGCTCTTACTCAGTCACCTGCCTTGGGAAGGTCACTGATGTACATGATATTTTGGCCAGGGTAAATTGGGTGGGAGAGGAAGCCCCTCTTTCAGATGCTAGGTAACTCTGCCCTGCCCCAACCCAGCTGAATGGTAGTAAATCCTTGGTCTTCTTATCCTTTTATCCTCATGTCAGAATAAAAGCCACAACTCCTCCATAGGCATCATATGCTGGGAGGACTCATTAGTGCAGGGCTCTATTCAGCCATGCCTGCTTTAGTGATGCAGAAACACCTGAGATTTTGAAGAAAGGAGGCTTTGACAAATATATTTAATTTAAAAGACGCCTATAATGTCTCCTATGGAAAAAACCATAACAGAAAACCCAAGTATAATAAATCCACTGTAATGAACAGCATATTAATTCCTGTAGCCAGTACCGGTTTTCACTGTCATGATGTTGTCTCATGAATAGTGTGGACAAAACCACATAAATATTAAACACTCCCTGCATGTAAATCATTTCATATATGGATGGATCTGCTTCATATCCCATTAGGCCCAGTCCTTTATTGTCCATAAGATCTTTATTAAAAACAAAAGCATATTTTTCTGTGACACCTGTTGTCAGTTGCTATCTGGTTCACATTGTTTAATCCATATCCCAGAGCCCCAAATCCATTTCAGCATTAGCTTGGATGCATAATGTGGTTTGTCCAAGCAATGGAACAGCAGCCTTCAGTCTTTGAAATAAACACACACCAGACAGCACTCCCAAGGAGATGAGCCAAAACAAGAGTCATACTGATCGATGTGGTCTGTGCTCTATTTTGGACAAGTTCAAGTTTTATAGTTCATTATAGTTGAGCAGAACAACACTGCATACTTCTTTCAATCAGCTTGAAGTGATGTGTCAAGCCCCCCAGGATGTGCCTGGGTCAGAGAAAGAGGGAGGGGCCATCTCATCCCTGAAAAATTGCAACACCTTTACACAGGAACTCATGACGATCAATTAAACAATGTGTAAATCATCATATAGGCTGTTGCAAAACAGGTAAATTATATTTTATATTGGCCAGAAGTACAACATCTGTCAATCCTGACACTTCACTTAGTTTGATACCCTACTCACCTTTGCATTACAATACTACATTCAGACTCACACACTGCTTCAGGTAAGCTTTAGTCAAGTGAACAGGCAGGAATCTACCTCTTAATAAAAACTGCTATCAGATGGTGTATCTACACTGCAATTACATACCTGTGGTTGGTCTGTGTCAGCTGACTCAGGCTCCCAGGGCTCAGGCTGGAGCCTCGGCTCTCAGCCCCTCCTGCTTTGCAGGATCCCCAACCGCAGACCCCAGCCCCAGTGTCAAAGTTTTACAGCCCCATAGGTGTTTAACTGCACTGTGGACATACCCACAATTAACAATGATGAGCAGCCTCGCCTGCAGCCTCAGCAGAAAGGCCAAGTATCGTATGGGCCATAGAAAATTAACTGTGGGAGATGATTTTTTCAGGGCTGAGTTGAGACACATATTGATGGGACAGTGTGCAGAGGCTTACACTATTGTTGCCTTTATTGTACCTATTCTGAGGCTTGCTAAGGGCTTTGGGTCCTATGGCTGTCAATCAGAACTAAAAACAATTTTAAAGAAAAAAATATATAGTTATAGCCAAACTTTCAAAGACAAGAGTCTAAAGTTGGTCTAAGCATCTAACCATGGAGATTTTCAAGAGCACCCTTAGGATCATGGGTCACTTAGGTGCTCTTGAAAATCTCACCCTAAGAGCTTAATTTAGGGCTCCTATTTTTGAAAATTTTGGCCCGTAACTAAGTGGCACTATCTTAACTTAACTATCTTAACTTCAAAAAGGTAGATTATCACAATACATTTTATTTGTCCACATATGAAATAAGAATGCAAAAGGTTTCCTGAGCTGTTTCCAGAGGGTTACTACCACAGCTACATGTTAACAATCTGAAGGAATGGGCAGTGCTCTGGGAATAGTAGGTGTTCAGTAGTCACTGGTAAGAACATAGCCAGCCAAGGGAACACAAGAATATGAAACATTATCTTTCTATCAGTCCTACAAAACCTGCACTAATTTGTGTTCTTTACTTCTCAGTAACATTCTGACAGGCAATCACTAACCTGTCTGACTGGAACACATTACAGAATATCTAAGATTGCAAAACTACCATCCCACCCCTGCTTATCTCCTGTATTGATCACTGAAACTTCTTTCTCCCCAGCCTCACAGACATCCCTGGCTCTTGCCTCAGTCCATCTGAAATGACACAGCAGGAATTAATACTCCCTGAGAAGGAACTTCCTAAAGCAAAGCTGTATACCAGAACAACCATGAGACATTTTTCTCCTTTTGTACATGGCAATGCTAAATTATCTAGGTATCCATGGCTACTACAGGACACAATCCTGAAAGGTGCTGAGCCCACTCAACTCCCAGATTAAATCAATGGGAGTGGAGGACCTTCAGCAACTTGCAGGATCAGGCCCACAATATATAGCAGTTTAAGGAACAGAGATTGATCTGGAATTTATGAGGCTTGTATTGTAAACATGTGTTCCTACTTACTTTTATATTAGTCCTTACTTATCTAATAGTCTGGGCCTCTAGTTTCTGCACTGCTAGATATGTGGCTGGTGAGACAAAGGTAGCTGGGAGTCAAGTTGCTGGAGCACTTCTATCATATTACTATTGATCAACTTAGGGGGCAAGAGGAGTATTTTCTGTGCCATGCCGGGAACCTGCCCTCAAGTTTGATAGGGCTCTGAGTTGATTGCTGGGTTTTAGAATCTGGTCTTGGCTGCTGACCATCCGGGCTAGGCTGGCCAGCCGTTGGGTGCATCAGCACCTGCTTGCTAGCAGAGGGTTCTTTGAAATGACAGCAGTGTGGCTGTTCATTGGATTGGGCAGTGATTAGAATAACTAAGTGACAGGAGGACTCAGTCACCTGTTCCAGTGGTGTGTGAGGTCCAGTCTTTAAAAAGCATACAGGCTGCCAGTGGCTGGTAAGACAATGGCAGTAAGGAGACTAAGCCAGCTGAGGGAGACAGTGAGGTAGGGGCAGGGTGTTGCTTTTATTTCCTTAACTTGCAGGTACCCAAAAGGAAGAACGTGCCATGGGAGGAAAATGACATATTGCCAACACCAGCATTAGCTTTTCTTCTGCCTGCACATCTGTGGCCCCCCACCACCCAGGCATCCTGACCCTGGAAGCTTCTATCCAGGCCCTGGTCTTGACTTACTAGAAATGGGACCTGCATACCAATGCTGACATAAACCAGGCTGGGGGAACCACCACATGTGAGAGAGGTCTACTGATGGAGTCCCACAGGGAGCAGGTAAGAGAACTGCAGAAGGGCTTATCTGCAAAGGATCCAGGAGCACAAAGACTTCATCTGCAGGACATGCTTAGAGACAGTGGGAACAGCAATGCTAACAAACTACAGATGATCACCATAGCATTAGAGGAGGGAGGAGGACTGGCTGCCTTGCTGCTGGCCACCTTGAGGAGTAGACTATGCTTTATCCCACCCCCCAACTCCCCCAGGCATGGAGGTGTAGAACCACTACCGTGTACTAACAACAGCAGGAGAGGAGCAGACCCCCCATGGTTGGGAAGGAGCCATTTGCCTCCAAGGCTGGGAGGTTTATGACCATGACACTCAGATGCAGAGTGCTGTTGGTTGTGGATTCCCTTCTGAGAGAAAAAGAAGCATCCATTTGCTGACCTGACGTCCTAGAAGGTGCATTGCCTACCTGACATCCATCAAGACATTACAGAAAGGTTGCTGAGGCTCATCTGCTTCTCTGACCACTACCCTATGCTGTTGATGTACGTGGTACTAATGAGTGACAGATCAGCAGTGACTACAATGATCTAGGGTGAAGAGACACATGTGTCAGAGACACATTTGGCTTCCTCAATCATGGGAGGGTGTTCTAAGGTGGTCAGGGAAAGGGGGGGGGGTGCACACACCTGACCATTTGCCAACCTCAGGAGCCTGGTTTTAAACTACATTCAAAGGAGGCAGGTGACAAGAGGCCACAGCTAAGTAGAGGGGGGGAAAAAAAGCAGCCATGACAGAGGATGTGATGTTGGATGGGGACATGGAAAATTGCCCTAGGGCCATAGAAGCACACGTGAGGAAATCTGCTCGTCATTGTACATGTCTATACCCAAATTCAAATAGCACAGGGAATAAACAGGAAAAATGGGACGTACATGAGACAAATTATGATTTAAGTGGTATGACAGACTTGGCGGGATACCTTTCATGATTGGAATATTTGTATAAAGGGAGATCTGGTTCAGTAAGGGGAGGCAGGGTCAAAAAGGAGGAGGGGTTGCATTATACAATAAGGATATACACTTGTTCGGAGATTTAAAAGGAGATGAGAGGTAGACCAGGTGAGAATGTCTGGGTAAAAAGAAAAGGGGTAAAAAAAATTACGGGTGACATCATGGTAGGGGTCTACTATAGACCATCACTACAGAAAGAGCTGGTGAATGAGACATTTCTAGCACCAAACTAGCCAAAACAAGGCAGGATAGTAATGGGGGACTTTACCCACACATCTGTTGGTAATATAACAGTAAAACACAAACTTTCCAGGAAGTTCTTGGACTGTATTAGAGGGACAGTTTTTTTGTTCCAGAAAGTGGAAGTAGTAACCAGGGAAGTAGGGGAAGCTATTTTAGATGTGATTGTGATGAGCAGGGACAAACTTATAGAGAACGTGAAAGTGGAAGGCAATTTAAGTGGAAGCAATCATGCAATGATAATTTCACAATTCTGAGGATAGGAAGGAGATAGAGCAGCATCATAAGGACAAGGGGCTTCACAAAAAAAAAAAAAAAAAAAAAAAAAAAAGAAAGAAAGCAGACTAAAACTCAGAGAAGGAATAGGCAAGGTCTCATGGGAAGAAATTCTAAAGAGAAAAAGACATTCAGGAAAGGTGGCAGTTTCCTCCAGGGGATAGTATTCAAAGGCATAACTGCAAACTAGCCTTCTGGAAAAGACAGAAAGAATAATAAGAGGCCAATATGGATCCCGCAGGAGCTCTTTAAGGACCTGAAAATTAAAAACAAATCTAACAAAAAGTGGAAACATACACAAGGTGCTAGGGAGAGTACAAAAGAATAGCGCAAGCCTCTAGGAACAGAACGGCTAAGGCACAAAATGAGTTACACCTACCAAGGGACATAAAAGGCAATAGTTTAAAGTACATTAGGAGCAAGAGAAAGACAAAAGAAAATATCAGTCCTCTACTAAGCAAGGAAGAAGCACCACTAACTGAAGACATCAAAGAGGCAGAGGTATTTAGTGCCTATTTTGCTTCAGTCTTTATTAAAAAGGTTAATGAGGCTGGTGGATGGGTGTTGTAGCTGTCTTCTCAGGATTTCTGTAAGTTGATTGTGAAAGTGAAGCACTAAACAATTCAACTTTCACAGGTATCCAGGCCTGCAGGAGAATGTTAAAACAGCCGGTCATACCAGGAAAAATCAAAGAAGGAACACTGTACATTTAATGCACATATTTTAATAAACTAGGACAACAGCAGCATTAACATATTACTGACCAACACAGATCCCTAAAACAATTATAAATCCCCTCAGTGGATTAGGTGGGAAAACAAACAATATGAAAAGGTATAATGGAATAATGGTGTGGGATGTGTGCTTCGAGTCAACAATGTGTATGATGTTTGTATGCGTACACACAACTCCTATGTGTTTACATACCACTGTTCAGCATGGGTTCCATATCCCTCTAATTGATGCACAAGAGATGTGAGAGCTGGCAAAACTGCACAATTTTATTGCAAATGTTATGATATTTGTTTTGTCATAGGGTCACATACCCAAACCTAAGTACACCCTAAAGAAGTAAAAAGCAAAATCACAGAGAAAAAAAAAGCTAATTTTTTTTTTTTTTTTTTTTTAAAAGCTCATGATTTTAAGCCAGTCTAATGATTTTGGAGGCTTGTCATGATTTAACATTTTGAGTTGGTGATGTTTGGCAGGATTCACCTAGAGCATCCAGCAAGGGGATTAAGACTGCCAGCTCAGGTCATGCCCACGCTTGCCAGCCTTACAAACTCAGGGTGCAGAAGGCTTTGACTATGTCGGGGGCCAGGTCCTGCTCCCCAGCCATAAAGAAGTCAGTTCCTTTGTCCTCTGCTCTTCCTTGCACTGTTCAATATGAATTTAAAGGAAATAAATACATGAGCCACTGCCAGCTCCCCCACGTACCAGGCTTAACCCTCTTGCTCTGTGCCAATTCACCCCCTCCAGCCAGCACAGCACTTGCCAGCTTCCCCATCCAACCATCCCTCCCCACCCTAGGCCTTTCCCTCTCAGCAGGTTACCAGATTTTTCAAAACCCACAAAGCTGAAATTAATCCAAAAGCAGCTTAATACTCTTAAAGCAAGTGCAGAAACAACACAACTCTTTAACCAACTAAACAAACCCTGAGGGGACACGGACACACACACACACGGACGGACACACACACACACACACACGGACACACGGACACACACACCAGGGTTTAAAACAAGGGAACTTTATTACAGGGAGGGGGAAGGCAACAGAATAAACTTCAGAAGTAACAACTAACAAACCTGTAATTAAAATCTTTGAGCTAAAACTCCAGTTCCATCCCACCCAGCAGAGTGCTTCAAACATGGTCAAAGCAGTTCTGTCCTCCAATTGTGAGGCTACTTCTCTCCTGAAGTCCAATGATGCTGTCCAGCAGGCTACCAACAGCAGGCAGCCCCTTAATCTGTTGCCCTTTCTGTGGTTGCAGCTCAAGCCTTCATCTCTTTTGTACCATCTGCTGCATTGAAGTCTTGTTGTCTATCATTATCCTCTATTGCTATTGCCTGCTATTTTCCTGTAGTGCACCAAATGCTGTTAAGTACATAAGCAAATAATACTTACAAATGGATTCATTTTGGTGCTGTTTCTGATTTTTACTTCAGTTGCCTGTTATAATGGGAGAGGCTTTCATTTGTAAACTCAGAAGGAAAATATGCTCACTCACCCATACTATCCTAACTGTGGGAGCGATTACTAGTCCAATACAACATCCTTCACCTCATTGTCCTGGGGTTCTGTACTTGAACTTGGTCCTGCCACTGTTTCTGCTAATGATACATTATAAATGGACGTACAGAACCACTGTAATATCTCCACAGTTGGTTGAAAATCCTTGCAGCACACTTAGTCTTCTCAATCCATAGCAAATGTGTAACACATGATCAGTGTTTTCTGTCCAAACCTATTTTTCAGTTTACATTTTACAATGTTCATTTGAGAAAATATCCTCTTCTCATCCACATTCCTTAGTAGTATTGACAAAGAGAGCAAATTCTCCAAGTTCCCTAAAGCGGTTCTCGCGACTTGCAACAGCGTATTTGTAAACCTCAACCCAGAACTGTACAACCTTCTTGTCCTCTTTTTTTGCCAAGCAATGAAGTTAGTTCTATGGTACGGAGCATCCAGTTCTTTCATGCTGCCATTGAAACATTGTGATGACAGTGGGAACTTTCCTTGTAAGAGAACCAGGGGGGCTGAATGCTGACGCTGACCTCCACACCACAATGTGGTCAGGCAGCCTCCTTTGAGGGCCTGTTTGGTAGCCTCCAGAAGAAATTCTGTACATCTGCTTTTGATGTTCAGCATTTCAGGCTCCTTTAGTTTTGCTTCTTGTACCACAATATGGAAACTTCCAATAAAATCTACACCAGCAAGTGATGGTGGTTGTTCCTGTTGTCCAAATTGGCTGAGTAGTCCATCGGATATGGCCACACAAGTGGGCTTCAGAACTTTGCCAATCAACGATCTGAAGAGCACAGAAAGACTTGGATACAGGGAAACCCATTCATTATGCCCATTTGGAATAATTTATTTGTGGAACTGCTGCATGATAGATGCCACAAATCAAACTTTGTTCTCTCACTGTACATTCTATACAAGAAATATGTACTGTAACAAAACATCTTCATCCCACTGCTGCAGAATATAAACACAACAGTTATAAAAGGATAGCCACCTGGTGTTCAAAGCCTGCATAAGCATCAAAGGCTGCACTTCACAGTTCATTGTTCTGTATAATTCAGCGTACCTATTTTGCTAGAGAGTGCTGTGGGAAAACCATTTGTAGGACTCAAACCAAGACCTCCTGTCTGGGCAACTTCTCTGCAGCCTTGCTTGCACACAGGTTATGGAGTGTCAAACACACTTCAGCAGGACAAAACGTTCATTCTTCTCCCAAACTTTAATGTACACTGAATTATTTCCTCTGATCATAATACCACTCTCAAACCACTCTCAGTTCCTTTTGACTAAGTGAAGTGGGAGCAGACCTGCTGGGAAACACTAATTCCTAAATTAGTCAAGCACATTGAGAAAAATGGAACAACGTTTCTCCTGTGCTTTTCCATCTTCATATGCTGCACAGCATCTGCATGGGGTCACGAAGTGTACATTTGCAGAATTTGCAGCCAAGCAGTCTGGCATCCCATACCATGGCCATAATCCATGGCTTCATGTCCTTTTCTTTGTTGGGCCACAAACTATGGGCAGACAGATTTTGTGATTCGGACTGTACTGAGCATGCACACAGGAACTGAGCATATTCAGTAACATTTGCTGCAGCCCCTGCCCTCACCCTGCCCTTACTGGGAGTCAGACTCCATTACCCGCTGTTTAGAGGGGCTAAAAAGGGCCAAAGGGGGCACATTGGAGGCGGGGATGGGCAGGATCTGATCGGGGGACAGAATTTTACTGGCCTGGGGGGTGAAGCCGATGGAGGTGGGCGTAGGAGAGGGGCTGAGGAGCAAAATCAGGGAGGGGGTAATGAGCTGGGGTTAGCCCACAGGTGAGGCACTGCCAACCCGTAGCAGAGGCAAAACCCCAGGGACCCCGCTGGGATGAGCCACCTCTGACCTGCCCTGTGTGCAAAAATAGTGCGGGGTGGGGGGGCTGAGGGGCTTTTTTGTTTCTGCTCTCATAGGCGTCTGTGTCTCAGGGAGACTCTCAGCTCCGGCTTCCCAGGGCTGGATTCTTAAAGGCACAGGCATCCCAATGCCTAAAAACAGCAGTTCCTGCTATACTGCGGGGGTCACAGGTTTTGTCTGGTTTCGTCATCAGGCATCTTGTGTGACAGAAACAGAGACGGGTAACCAAATCTGTCTGTCCAGGTTTCGGCACAACACCTGTCACGACAAGTAGGTACCAGATACGGGCACACCCAGAGGGCCAACCCCAGCAGCCTTGATCTCATTCCCACGCTGAAAACCCTTATCCCCTCCCTCAGCCCAGGCTCCACACGCATTTTCACCTCACCCCCCGCGGGCCAAGACCAACCCTGCTCCCACCCACGCAGATACACCCACCCCTGGGAGCCGGGTTGGGCCACCCTTTACTCCCCACGCTGCAAACCAGTCACGCATCACGCACACCAGGCCCGGATCCATTCTCCCCGGCCCCGAACCCGGCCCTGGTCTCACCCACCGACTCCCAGGCTAATATTCTCAGCTCCCTGGTTCCGCGTGGGCCGGGCCGGGCTGAACTGGACTGCACTGCACTGCACTGCACTGGGCGGGCTCGGTGGAGCCGCGCTCACAGCTCTACAACACAACGGCTCCACACTAGCAGCTGGCTCGCGTCAGCCGTTTAAACAGCCGAAGGAAGTAAGCCGGCTAACGCCACGCCACGCGCACACAGCGCGCTCTTTTTAAAAAAGCGAGCGGGACGGGTCGTCCCCCCCGCCACGCGGGCCCGGCTGCCCTGGCCAATCAGGTGCCACTACTTCCGTTCTCAAAAACAACGTTGCAGCCCATTGGCTATCAGGCAACAGCGAAGGGCGGGACTAGAGGGGCGGTGTTAGTCACACAGTCAGTTTTCGCGACGCGGGGGCGGGGCACGTGGTCGAACCTCAGAACGCGGCCCCTTCGCGTTACTCACAGAGCCCCGCGGCCGCGGATTGGCTACGAAACTGCAGGGAAAGGGCAGCACAACCTTGATTGATGTAAACAACCACCACCTCCTTCTTTCCCTCACTCTTCTCGATCTCGCGGGACTTCAGCTCCGGCGTCCCGCCGCCGCCGGACCCCGCCCCGGCCTGTGCTCTGCCTCTGCCGGAAGGGGAGGGGAACCAGCGACCACCGGAAGTGTCGAAGCTGAGTAAGGAGGCGGGACCAGGCACTGATTGACAGCGGGGGCGCAGCCGAACGTGCACGGGGTAGGGGGGTGCTGCTGCTGCTGCTGCTGCTGCTGAGTAACGTGGACTCCGCGCGCTGCGGGTAGGAGGGAGGGGCGCGAGATCGGCCTTGGTACCCACTCGTCGGGACGGGAGGAAGCGGCTGGGCGGAGACGGATCGGTTCGCCCCGACCTGGCCTGACACGTGTCTTCGGCTGTCCCGGCCCAGGGACCTACCAGGCCCGCGCGCGCAGCTGCTGCCCCCCGGCGGCCCCGGGCCAGCAACCGCAGACACGTGTCCTGCGCTTGTGTCTGGGGCGAGAGACCCGCGTGCAGGGCCGGGAGGGGGAGTCCTGCGGGTCCCTCGATCCCCCGCTGACCCTGCTTTCCGCCCTCCCAGGAGCCGTGTGGGCCCGGACATGGAGTACATGAAGGAGCCGGTGGCCCCCAGCCAGGGGAACATGTAAGTGTTACGGGCCTGAAGCTGCCCGGGGGACGGGACGGGACGGGGCGGACACCCGCGAGGAGGTGTGGGGCCGGGTAAGGGGAGAACTGCCCAGATCGCCTGAGAGGCCCCGGCCAGACCCCCGGAACTCACGGCAGATAGGGGAGAGCAGCGCATGTTAGTCTGAATCTCTCTGAAATCCCTGCAGTGAGTCAGTGGAGAAGGGCCGTGAGTCAGGAATCCTTCCCCAGAGCAGCCACTACAGGCATCCCCTTCCTTTGGTGGGCTAGAGATGGCTGGGCCATTGGTCACTGTCAGCCTGGCGGGATCTGGGTCCCAGCTCAGCACTACTGTGTTCTGGTATCACAGAACTGATTTCATTCTCTTACAGACTTCATTTCAGGCCAAACCCATACGAATTCCCAGGCTACATGCACATGATGCATTGATGTGTGTTCTGACTGGCAGCAGGTCTTCTCCCTTCCATCCCAACACATTTTTCTTTACTTTTATATCCTCCTCCCCCAAGTGTGCTGTTTTGTTTTTTCATTCATTAATTCTGCTTCATTTACTCAAGCCTGTGCTGCCAGTGTGGCATCCCAATCCCACCAAACCCTGCGAACATGTGCGTGGCATGTTTACGAACTCAGGTGGATATCACAGAAGGAATCCCCAAACAAGTTACAGTTCACTTCTGCAAACAGTGTGAGAGGTATGGTCTGATTATAGTGTCGGTTTTAGGCTAATACGTCAATAGAATGTTTAATTCACTGTATTTTCATTAATATAATTAGCTATAGTTGGAAATGACCAAATTTATATTCATAGAATGCAAATGTCTGCTTTGGCCTTATCTGGGGTACTCTCTTTAATTATTATTTTTAAGACTTTTTTGCTGAAGCAATATTAATGATTCTGGGATGTGAGCCCACACATAGAAAAAAGTAGTTTCTGAAGGAAAAAGTAGGTAGGTCACAGATAGCTGGTGGGGAAAAGTTCAAGTACTGTACCTCTGAAGCATATTAATAGATATTGTTTTACTATGGAAGCACCAGTTGTGGATTTATAGTAAACATCTTGTTTTACTAAACCTAATAATGGTTTAAATAAACTGATCTTTGAATAATTTAAATTGTTGAAAGTCTTCCCTTATCTCAGGTATCTTCAGCCTCCGGGAACTTGGGTTCTGTGTGCCTTAGAATCAAGAGAACTTCTTACTTTGTGTCTTAAAAAAATCAAAGCTTCCCTTAGTAAGGTTAGTCACTGAACTGCATTTGCACTGTATAAAATAAGATCTGATTAACTTTAAAACTTTCTGGGTAGTGGGTCACATTTACCCCTACCCTGTATCAGTTGATTCATGGTAAAGATGGAGAGTGAAATCCTGACCTCATTGAAGTCTATAGTAAAACTCCTATTGACTTCATTGGGGCCAGGATTTCACCCAAAGTTTGGAGACTGACTGGGACTAGATAGATCTGACTAATCTAAAGAAAACATTTACATACCACAATGAAATTCTGCTATTAAACCAAATAAATATATTATTATTCATGTGATAGTCATGTTAGTGTTACCAAATATTGGTTGGTATTATGCTACCACATCACAGTTTGGACTAGGAAATAGACCACTTAGTTTTTAAATCTATTTTATTTACTTCAGTTACATTTACAGTAGTGCACAGTAAAGTAACAATTCTAATAAGCCTTTTTTACACTGATTTTTAAGTAACTGGCAATTTGTTACTTGTCAACTTGCCGTGAAAGTACAAATGCCTATAGTAGTATTTCTATATCAGTGGTTTTAGGTACAAGGAATTTTTTCAGTGTAATTATGTAGAAGTGTAGAATGAATAATATTGATTGGGTTTATTATACTGCTATATATGTTTCTTAGAAGTCTTTCAGTCCTCAGTTGCTGGTGGTGTACTTTGTAATTCATTACCTGAAACTTGTGTTCTTAATGGTTGAGTTTGCATGCTTTAAACATGCATGTTAGAGAGTCTGACAGATTATCAACTCTAGGAAAATGAATAAGCTTCTGTGTTTGTTCCTACTGACAGGTGCGGCTGATTGAAGCAGGCTTTGTTTGGACTGAACCACATTCCAGGAGACTTAAAATAAAGCTGACTGTACAAAAAGAGGTAATTGAGATATATTGCACCTCTTGAAGGTTTTTTTTCTAAAGACTATTTTAGGAGACAAATAAATACAGTAGTGTTGTACAGAAAGGCAGTTCTCTGTTGGCTGGTGGAAGAGAAGCATGTTCCAGAAGTTATTTGCTTCTCTTGGAGGAAGATAATTTAATTGTGTCTAAAGCCGATTAATGGAGCAGTATTGACCATAGTCAGAAGTAGGCCTTCTGGGAGGAAAGGTTATCGCGTGCAGGCAGAGAAGTTAATGAAAGATTCAGCCACATAGAGAGGCAGGTTTATAATGAATAAAGTGGCCTACTTGTGTTCAGAAGCAAACTTGTATTTCCAGCACTTTAAAATATGAATTTCTCTTCATTTTCTGATTAATTAGTTGGAAAATTGAGGTCTTTATAAAAGCATGACATTTACATTCCACGAATAATACTGCCAACCTCCATGCATAGCATAACAATGGCTGTTTGTCAAGTAATCTTGCTACATCAGTTACTTTAAACTATAATATAGCTAATTTCTGTTGATTATTTGCATCAGTGATGTAAACAACAAAATGGCGCCATCTTCAATCAGAAGGGAGGAAATTCATAACCACTCTTAAATTTAAATTTGATTCTGCAGGTGATGAATGGCGCAATCCTTCAGCAAGTGTTTGTGGTGGAGTATGTTGTTCAGCCTCAAATGTGTGATGACTGCCATAGAGTTGAAGCTAAGGATTTCTGGAAAGCAGTGGTTCAAGTCAGACAAAAGGTAAAAACAAAACTAGTGTTCTTCAGTATCCATCTACGTAAGTGACCCATATTGAATGCCTTCTTTTGAAGCATAAGCTCCTCACAGTGCACTGGCGAATTCAGGAATATGACAGTCTGCAAAAATAAGACTGAAATCTTTCCCTCACCTCAGACAGTCTGTTCCCTGAACATAGAACATGGATGCACATTACAATTAAAGTAATTGCAGATGCTTCACTAGCCTTCTTTATGTTATACTGTATCGCCTCTTCTCTAAACTAAGGAGTCTATGTTAGGAAGTCTTACTCTCACGTTGTCTAAAACATTTAATCCTATGCTTCCCAGTGAACCACAAGCCAGTATCAGGAGCTGAGAGAGAGATCTCGTATAGACAGCTAAACAACTTTCCCAATCTGCCACATAGGCTGGCATCTTCACGTGCCAGGCAATATATAATATTGACATGCTAGGATGAAGGGCTGGGGACTATGGAAGAGGCATAGAGAGATGACACTAGCTACTTACCCTTACCCACCCATAAGGACAGGAAAGGAAGAAGACCCTGCTCCTCTCTGTTTCCAGCTCACCTAGGCTTGGGGGAAGGGATGAGAAGATATGTTTCCTGGCCTGAAAGGATGAATATCAGAACTTAAAGTGAAGATGAGCCGTCAATCTCGTGTAGATATATATATATAGTATATTGCATACACAAAAATGTTTAAGGAACATTATTAAAGTTGCAAAGTCAAGCAGTCAACATTTAGAAAATCCCAGAATTAAAGTTGCCTGTGCAACCTTAATTTGCCTACCTTGCACATATGCTCCAAACTATGGGGCCACCAGAGCTATTAAAATAAAAGATCACAAGAATTTCTTTAACATTACAATATTAGTTTTTCCAGAGGCACACTCCTGGCATGGAAAGTTTCAGCCCAAAGGGCAAAGGTCAGCAAGGTTATAAGCAGCTGGGTCTTATAATGAGAAGTGCTGGGCAACCTTAATAAGTGGTGCTACCAGCCCCACCTATAATATAGTAGTAATGAAATATTTTCCTTATTATCCAGCCTCCTCCTAATATTAGCTGACATCTTTTCTTTTTTTACCCTAGCCACACAATAAGGTTACACCTTTTTTCCATAGGACTAAAACTAACTCAGGTATAGTCAGTATCTGAGCAGTCTTAAGTTGCACCTTCTGATATGTTTTACTTTGCACCTGTCCGTGTGGCATTTCATAAGTCATTGTTAAAGCAGGTTATTTGTCATGCTGTCACAGGTTGCCAAGAATTCTGCAATTTTTGGGTTTTTTTCAAACTTCACTGCCACTCACTGGTCATCTGGAGAACCACTAGTTTTTATTTTAAAAAATATTGTTTCTAGCCATTTTGGTTGCAAAGGTGATCTTCTAAACATGAAAATGTAACTGATGCTGTCTTGCCAAGTCCTACCAATATATAGTGCTTCCAGAGGATGCTCCTTTCCTTATGTAAAAATTCTAAAACCTTGTAATATAAGAATGTAAAATGTCTTTTATTAAAATAAGACCTGATAACATTAAGAATGTTTTCAGATTTTTTCTGCTTGAAAATAATGTTTAGGACACTTAATATACTTGAAAAATTACTGAGACTTTTTAGCTACATTTGTGACTGTTTCACTTCTTGCTCGGAAAAAACAGCAGGGAGTTGGTGTTTTGTTTTACCCCAGTATTTTGCTATAGCGAACAACCAGCGTCCGTCACTGTATTGCTCAGACACTAATGGGTATGTCTACACTGCAGCGGGAACTGTGCCTTCCAGCCTGGGTAGACAAACACGCTAGTTCTGCCCAAGCTAGCATGCTAATTAATAGCAGCGTAAATGATGCAGCATCAGTATAGGCCAGCCACCAAAGTATGGACCTGGGGGGTCAGGTGGGCTTGTACTCAGCCAGATAGCCAATGCCACACTATTCACACATTAGCATGTATAGCTGGCAGGCATGCTCCCAGCTGCAGTGTAGACATACCCTTAGTTTTGTATGGTCCTTTTGTGATTCCTTACAGTTCTGCCTAAATCTTGACTAGCCTAAATAATCTATCAGCAGACTGCCCTCTGACTGTTTGCAGCCTCCTGAAGCTGTTGCTTCTAAAGTGGTGGAAAACACACTTCCTAGACAATGCTCTTCAAGCTATGCAATGTTTGATAAGGTGATCAGATAGATTAAACTAAACATTTGAATAGCCTGGTTTTTAAAAAAAATGTCCATATTTGCACCTCTTTAACCAATATTCAAGTTCACCATCTGAGAAAAGGATGTGAATGGTGCATACTGCAATTTTATGCCATGTAGTGCATGGGGCTAGTTGACTTTTTTTTAATCATTTTGTTTTTTTAATATCAGCTAAATTAATCCAGCATTAGAATCAGGACGGGTTTATAATTGTTTAGGATTTCATTTATGGAAAAAATGAATGTTACAGAAGCAAGAAATAAGAATAAATAAATAGAGGTTTAAAAGCAACACAGGAAAGCATACATAGAACAGTTGCTTGCACACTTACGTATATGTATAATACATTTTCAGTACTTCTCTTGTAATAAAGACTTTGTTCAATGTCTAAGCCCACTCAGTTTCCCTATCTGTAGTTTTGGGATAATGATATGAAACTCCTTTGTAAAGTGTTTTGAGATCTACTGATAAAAAGCGCTATATAAGAACGATGTATTATTATTACTGTTTCTGCTCCAGTTGATCATTCCATGTTAATGGTTACCTTGTTGATGTGCTGCATTTGCAGATGACTTAAAGGTTGCAAATTTTCATAATCTAACCTTAATTTGACTTTTTAACTTTAGACTCTGCACAAAAAGACTTTCTACTATTTGGAACAACTGATTTTAAAACACAGACTTCATCAAAATACTCTTCGCATCAAAGAGATTCATGGTAAGTGAAGTGGCTTGCCAATAATCTATGTAAAATGACTGAAGTAATTGAAATTGGCAGTCTATGTTGTGCTTGCAAAATAAGTACTAATATTCCATTTGTGTGCATATTGGCTACTTACCAGCATGACTTAGATGCCTAATTTTGAATATATAGCCCTTTGTTATATGGTACAAAATATTGTACTGTTCTTTAAATAGTTATCTTCATGTAGCTGTGTTTTCTTTAAGATGGCCTGGATTTCTATTATGGTTCAAAGCAACATGCCCAGAAGATGGTTGACTTTCTTCAGTGTACAGTTCCTTCCAGGTATTATCCCATAGTTTATCACATTCTAACTCAGATATTCAAGAGCTATTGGAAAATTACTTTTGTCCATTGTCCTGTTTTCCATGTTATTCCTAGTTTATTTCTGATATGAAGTCATATCTTTGCAAGTCTTTTTCTACTACAATATTTTGTGCTAACAGTAAATAATTCAATTCTGTATCTTTTTCTTGCCCCTTTAAAGTTTTACTTATGTTTTTTAGATCAAAATCATCCCAGCGTTTGATTTCCCATGATATTCATAGCAATGCCTACAATTATAAAAGCACTTTCTCTGTGGAGATTGTTCCAGTTTGCAAGGTAGATTCCTTTTTTTTTTTCTTCTTAAGGGATAAAATATACTACCAACTTATAATGGCTGTAATTTACAAGTCATTTTTTATTATGATCCTGACAAGGCAGGATTTTTTTTTTAAACAGGTAAAAAATAGGTTTTTTAAAATAGGTAAATAACACATAAATATTTAAAGGTGTTATTACATAAATACGTATACCAATACACTTAAAACATATCCATGTGTTTCCATATATTATGTATTCATTTGCACGTGTTTGATTTATACGTTGAAAGTTTGTTTGACCCAAATTAAGGTGATCATTAGCTGTGGTAGTGATTTGTCAGGGAACCATGTGGGGTTTTGTTTGTCCAGTCTGACAGTAACGGGAAGCAAAATATAGGCAAAACATAAACTTCAGAGCAAGTTAAAAATATAACTGCATCCAAGTATGAAAAGCTCTTCAGGGCAGGAATAGTCTTTGTATGTGTTTATATTGAGTCTAGCTGAATATGTACTATAGTTAATTAGTGTAAAACATCGTTTCCATTTTGGAGCATTTTTGCTAAGTTAGGCGATAGAGACCAAGCACTACTGACTTCTTATCAGTACTTTATATCCTGAGAAAACTTGTTTATTGTTAATCCCTGAAAAAGTAAAGAATGATCCCTGGAGAAAATTGAAAAACAATATGATACAATCTTATCTTTCCTCAGGGTTATGGATATCTCTAAAACTTTCTAAGTAGGAGAACCATGCACTTTGTTGATGGACAGTGTCATCTTCCTTTGTTCAAATGAAGGTTGGGAAAAATGACTTTGCGCTGTAACTAAAAAGATACCTTCCTAGCAAGCCTCAAAGGCCTGTCATGGGAATGTAAGAAAATCACTTTTTAGCCATACAGTGTGATGGAAGGAGCTTTCCCCATATCCCCTAGTTGTTTGTTCGTAGCATCGATATTGAATGGAGGTAGTGGTTGTTCTCAAACTCAATTTAAAGATTTGTTTAAAAAAGGTTTTAGTACTTTGCTAAAAATCTGAACGTAACTAAAAATAAGAAAACATGTATGCAATTTTGTCTCTTGGTGCACAGGACAATGTTGTATGTCTATCTCCAAAACTGGCACAGAGTTTTGGGAACATGAGCCAGATTTGTGTGTGCATCAGAGTAACAAGTACTGTCCACCTCATTGATCCGAACACTCTGCAGAGTAAGTTGGGAGGAGGGGTGGTGGTGAGGGTCTTGTTTTTTTTCCCTTGAGAGTTAATCCTATTGTATAGCGGTAATTCTTCTGTTGGCATTGTTCTTACTGAATGTTTTCCTGGTGCACAACATCATGTGTTTCAGACCTTAATGTTGAAAGATTAAATCAGTCTTCTCACTGCTAAACAAATTAATGGCAAACTAAAAAATTAATCTCTTAGCCCCTAAATTTTCTAGTATCATACACAAAATGTACCACAAATCAAAGAATTACAGACCAATTAATTCTGTGCAGAAGCTGTCTGGATGATTCTTTCCCCTTGTCTATGTTAGAAAGGATTTACTGTTATAGCTCTACCAGCCAACCCTGCTAGTTAAATTGTAGCTTATATTGTCAAAGGAGTGCTTTTTCTGGTGTAGCTTATACCAGAACGAAACTATCCACATTAGGGGTTTTGCCAGGACAGGCATCTATTATAAGTGACTTTTTTCACATACTTAACTGACAAAGATCTACTGGCAAAACTTTTTAAGTGTAGACCAGGCATTAGTCTGTCATAGGGATATTCCTTTAGAATTAAGATGAGAGATATCAAATGCTAAATAACTTTTGACTCAAGCTAGGTCTGCCCTAGGAGCACTTGCGGGAACTTCAATACCGTATACTTTATGCAAAGCTCTCCTAGTGTGGATGTAGCTTATCCTGATAAAACTGCACTTTTGCCAGTGTAGCTTATTCCAGTCTTCACTTCCCCACCTAGCGAAATAAGAAATACTGGTGAAAGCACAGTTTTGGTGGTAAAACTGCATCTACACTAGTGACTCTTGGTGGCTCAGCTATGCAAGTCAGATCACACTCTGATTGACAGTGCTACTTCAGCAGAATTTTATAGTGTATACCTGGCCTCAATGCTTTTATTCCGTTAAAGTGTACTATCACTGATCATTTGGCAGTTGCCTTGATTTTTGGCTTAGAAATGCATATTTTGTATGTTGACTCTGAAAGCAAATTTCCTTTGCCCAGAAAATTCTTTATTTGCTCTTTCAGTTGCTGACATTGATGGAAACACTTATTGGCGTCACCCTTTCAATAGTTTGTTCCATCCAAAGCAGCTGGAGGAGTTTATTGTAATAGATATCACTAGGGTCCAAGAGAGAAAACAAGGTGCAGGCGCAGGGATGAGATCAAACAAAGTAAGAGTTTATTTGCCTTATTTAACAGTTTTGGAAACCTGGTTCTTTGTCTGAAATTCTGTTTTGGCTCACTCCATGTTACAAAGCAAGCTGCACATTTTTCCAAATAGATCCAGAAGTTTTCTAACTATTGTTAGCTGGTGAATCTTTCCCTTAAGGAAGGTGCAATACATCATTCTCAAACATTGGGAGTTGCATACACATCACATGAATTCCCTTTTCAAAAATTATTCTGCTTCACACTGAAATTAAAATTTGATTTTTGTTATAAACTTCCTACTCTTAGGTTGTTAATATTTTAGGTCACAATTGAGCAATGGAGCATTTTCTGCAACATAATACGTAGAGGGTTGTGGATACCAAAACCAAACGAACCACACCAACTGATTTGACAAATACCTTGACAAATATTACACCTGATTCCCTAGGTCAAATTAGTACTATGGACTGGTGTTTAGAAGTCCACTTACCTCTCTTACTCGTTTTTTTATTACAGATCTTGTAGCAGTTGTTCTTTCTTAGTAACACAAGACTATGGCTTGGCACTTCGTGTGAAATGTATTACTTAGAGACTTCTGTGTAACAATGTCTAACCTTTGACCCTTTAAGAAAAAGGTTTGCTGCTCAAAGTTGACTGTATTTCCTTACCGATCAATATTGCCTATTCCAAAAACCCTACATGGTACCTAATGAAGTAAAGACAATCCTTGTGATCATATTTATAGGAGGCAATCTAAATGGGATCTGTGAAAAATACCCATTGTTTCCATTTGTTTGTCCTCAATAAAAAGGCAATCATTAAGGATGAGAAAATGGAAATAGCTGGATAAAGAAAAAAAACAGTATAATTACTGATGCAATATCAGCTGGTACATAGTACAACAATAAGAGTGTTGTAATTGTGCAGCAGCAGATTAAACTATCTGCATCTCATTATAAAAATGTTTATTTCCATTTCTCAAGCACACTCTTGCTGAAGCCTGGATCCAGAAAACCTCAGAGATGAATACAAATCATCAGTATTTTTGCCGCACTCACTTGGGGCATCTTCTAAATCCTGGAGACCTAGTCTTGGGGTTTGTATTGTTATCTGCTATTTTCAATCAATATTTGACTGAGACAGATTCTGCAGGTAGTAAAATCTCAACTTCCTGTAGAAATTCTAGTAACACTAACACAAAGGTTGCAATGCATGGTGGACAGAAAAGATCTTGTAATTCTGTCATTTTGGAAAAGGGGTTTTGGGTCGGTGGGAGAAGAGAAATGAGTTCTGTTTTTAAAGTGTCTTTCTAAACCAAAACCTTGTAAAAATGGTCCCTTTTGACTGAGACCTGCTGCCTGTGCATGTTCAGAATTGTAACAATTACAGGTTTTCCACTTTTTCTATGATTAGCACTGAAGAGCTAGCATGGCTGTGGGAAGCTGATCTGGACTCTGCTCAGACTGATGCTTTCCCAACAGAATTGTGAACTGTCCTAATTTCAAAATTAGAAGTGGTAGGAAATATGAGGGTGGAGAAGAGGCCCTTGGACATGGGCAGGAAGAGGTCATTGGTGACCTTAATGAGAGAAGTCTCAATGGCATGGAGGTACAAAAGCCAGATTGGAGTGACATCAATCAGTTAGCAGTCAGAGTCAAAGCAATGAGTGTACAGAGTGCACAGGTGACAAACACACTGCTTAGACATGGAGAGCAGTTAGAGTCGTGGAAGTGTTTTTAAGTTGTGAAGATGGTGACATGTTCAAAGGCCAAGTATGTTGTAGTGTGTGAGAAGTCAGGAGGAGATGGGGACAAAGGGACAGGTTGAAGCGTATGCTTTGCAGCTTAATGGCATGCAATGTACTTGATCACTGTCAAAGTGTGGGGAGAAAGGAGCAGTGTGTGTGTGTGCATATGTATGATGTAGCTTAGAATGTAAAAAGTGAGATGTAACTTGTTTATCAAGGATGCTTAGCATGGATTTTCTTCCTTGTATATCATTACTTCTTTCTGGAAGTATTGTATCTCTTTTGTATGAACTATAAAATTGCAATTATACCATGCTGCTGCTGCTGCTGCTTGGAAGTATAGAAGATGAAAGGCTAAGCATTCAAGCTATTAAGTGTTTTGTAAATATCTTCCTTTTAGATTTGACTTGGCCAATTGTAACCTCAATGACGAATTCGCCAATAAGATGAATCCACACAATGTTCCTGATGTGGTAAGATCTTGGAGTTTCCTTTCTTGTACAGAGGTTTGTTTCTTGTGCATTGTTGAAGATAAGAACATTATGGTCTGTAATAAAATATATGTCATAGCCCAAGCCTAAAAAGCAGGGGAAACAAGGTATTAGCACCACCATCCTGGTCAAATTCCAATTTGGGAAATTATATTCTGGCTGTTTAAATTTTTCCTGATGTTTTGATTGGATTTCTCTCTAAAAGAGATGCTCTAGCTTACACAGGCCTGTATTACGCAGGTCAAATTTGATTATCATAATGATCCCTTCTGCTCTTATGAATCTGTAGTATCTGTTTCCTTCCCCAAACTGTTGTGTCCTATCTGTGCTGCAAAAATCCCTGTACTGTTCCTCTCATACACATGTATAGCTTGGAAAGTAGTTTGGGAGCCCTTAGGCTGACAAGCACTGTATAAATAGTATAAGAACATCAGTGCTCTATGAGGTGCCCGACTCAGTTCTTTGTTGCCCTCTTGTGATCAATTATAATATTGCAGAATCCACAATGCAGTACAGTTCCTTGGTTCACAGATCCATAGGCTTTAAGGTCAGAAACAATCATCTGGTCTGACCTCTTATTTCAATTAATTTCATAGACGCACAAGTTCAGACTCTAAATTGTGTAGTATTTTAAAAGAATGCCAATATTTTTCTGAAAATGTATCTAAAATGATAGCTTCTATGATAGAATTCTATCTTCTGTGAAGGTGTTAATAAAGAAAAGTTATGACCGTACTAAACGCCAGCGTCGTAGGAACTGGAAACTGAAAGAGTTGGAAAGGGACAGAGAAGGCATGGATACAGATGATGAAAGGTTTGGTTTCTGCTCAGTAACTTTTCCCTCACTCTTCCTCTTGAACTATCTGTGCAGGATCCAGGAATGGTAGCATTTCTCAGTCTCTCCTGAGACTGAACTAGATCTAGTACCATTAGCAGGGTATCCAGAGTAAGTGGAGTCACTACTCCTCTCCTTCTTCCACACAACACAGGCAAGTGGAAGAAGAGCGTTTGCCTGAGGTATCAAATTCTATAATAATTTCTTGATGTGCAGTGCTTCCCTACACTTCATGGGCCTTGAGGGTTGCAAAGGAGTAAGATGTAGAGCATTTATAAGTGCTGACAGCACGCTCAAGACATAAAATAAGTGTTTTAAATCCATGCTAGCAGAAGGACTGTGGTCAGTGAATCATGCCTACCCTTCTCCCCCAGTCTTAAAGCTGTCTCTCTGCCTTGGCTTTTAACACTTTCAGGCAACTTGGAATTTGGGGAGCAGAGCTGGGGGTCTGCCTGTTGTTCACTGGTCCCCACGGGACCCCATAGAAATATAAGCAGCTCCTCCTTAAATCTTTTAATTTTTAAATGTTTAACTTAAAATAAAATTTAATTTAAATTTAATTTATTTATATTCTAATTTAAAGGGTATTTAATTTAAATAAAATAGCACTTGTTAACTCAAAGTTTTCTGAGTAAGGGTATATCTACACTAGAAAAGTAAATCGACCTGTATTAGCTCGATTTACAGCTACCACAGTAATTACTGCAGTGGTTCATGTCCACACTACCCTCCTCACCAGGAGTGCTTCAATCAACCTAAGAGGGGCAGTGTGGGGAGTTGAGAGCCCGGTCTCTCAGCTCTGCTGGCAGCTCCTTGTGGGAAGCCTGGCTGCCCCACAAACTTCCAGCAAGCTGCGACCCCCTTCCACTCCCTGTTCCCCGCAGGAATCGGAGGAAACTACCCAGAGCTTCTCGCTCCCAGGGAGCAGGGTCCAGCTGCCCCAGCTTCTTGTGCCTGCTGCCCTGCTCCCAGCGGGAAACAGGGAGAGGGGCCACCTGGGCTTCTTGCCCCGACTCCCAGCTGGGAGCGCAGTCCAAAGCCATCCAGCTCTCTGAGGGAGTGAGGGGCAGCTGGGTTCTAGCTGCCTAACAGCCAATGTAAGGGACGCCGTGTCTACAGAGGTACTGCATCACCCTAACTACACCGACATAAGCCTTATGCCTCTCATGGAGGTTAAGTTATGTCAGTGTAATAGGGCACTTACATCAGCGGGAGGAAGTCTGTCATGTAGATACTGACATAATTAGGTCAGCATAAGCTGCCTTATGTCGACCTAACTGAGTAGTGTACACCAGCACTAAGTGTCTCCCCCCGCGCATCCGAAGCAGGGTTTTACCTGATGAAGAGCTGTAGGATTGGCCCTAACTAGTTGTTATCTGGCATGACCCAGTTTGGATTCCCCTGAACTGTTAGCCGGTCAGATTCCAGAGTTTGCATAATTCTGAAGGAAAAGAGAAGAATAAGTTAGTGTATTCAATTGAGGTGGTTGCTTTTTAGGCAGTACCAGGACTTCCTTGAAGATCTTGAAGAAGATGAGGCGACTAGAAGGAATGTCAATATTTACAAAGGTAAGGTTTCCTGAACATGTAACTGTTCATAACATTTGTGACTTCAGATTGTATTTAGCTTCTGGTAATTCAGAGGGATTTGCATGCTTAGGGTAAAGTGACATACACTTGGAGGAATGCTTGTTACTTGAGGTCATACTCCTTAATAGATATTTTACAACTTTTGATTACTGTGTGTTCATGTTTTGTACTTGCAATGAAGGTAGGATGGGATCTGGAAGTCTAATTTGGGAAAAAACTGCTGAGAGAAGGATTTGGTTTGTAATGCAGCAGCCTGTGTGAAAGTGACAGGGTGTATTATTGGTGTACTAGTTTTCAGGAGTGAAATATCTTGGAGCTTTTATTTCCTTATTTGGTTTTTCTTGTTTGGTTTTTTAGATTCAAAAATTCAAGTGGAGAGTGACACAGATGACGAAGGTGCTCCACAGATCAGTCTGGCTGAGATGCTAGAAGATCTCCATATCTCCCAGGATGCCACTGGTGCGGAGGGCTCTAATATGATGACAGAATAAGGACATGCATTAGTAAGTGCAATCATTGTACTCTCTTGAGGAGAAAAATTATCCTGCACAGAAATAAATGTAATGAACTCTTAAACTAATAGACACTCATGTAGTCTCATGAATGTGGAGGGCTATGCACATGAACCCAGCTTACCCCTAAATAAGGTTATTGTGTGCATATGCTATACAAACTACTGATGGGGATCAGATTCCTTAAGATTGAACTCCTGGTGAAGGTGTCTCAACATAATGCCTGCAAATTTTTCAGAAGTTCTTCTGCCGTCTTCTCCCTCTGACTTCTGCAGTGAGTGCAATCTGAAACTGCAGGTGTATCCACAAAGAAAGTGTCTTGAGGTTAAGATGCAAGATGAGGAATCAAGAATGATGGGTTATGATTCTGCCAGACTTTCTATAGCTTTCTCTCCTGTAAGAGAGACATTTATCTTCTTCACAGGAAGGTTGTTAAGCTACATTTGTTCGAAAAGCGTCTTAAGGTCCTTGAATGGAAGATACTGAATAAATTCATATTACAATATTTCTGGTAAATACAAGTACACAGTATCTGTTCCTCAAGCAAGGAAGCTACAAATACAAGTGTGTGCATAAAAATCCTTATGTAAAATAATAGGGAAGTCAGCTGCCAGTACAGCCCTCTGAATCGCAAAGCTTGGCCACCCTTACTCATTGTAGGGAGTACTGCACTATCTAAATGCCAACATCAATGGGTTAATTGAACATGAATAAATATCTGCAATTGTGAATCTTGCATTTGAAACTGTTAGAACTCTGAACATCTCTTATATTAGCAAATAACTCAATCTATTCACAAAATGTCTCAACTGTTACTCCCTTAATTGTTACACTGGAAGTGAAATCTGGTTTTAACATCAAAGAGGGCATGGTCAAAATATGCAATTGTTTTGGTATAATAGACTATTAAATATTGACATCCTTCTGTTATTTGTTTTGCTTTACTATGGAGAGGTTGGTGGAATAGAAGTTTTACTGAATTGCATGAGAACATTCAGGTTTGACAAATGGATAATTTTAGTGGGTAAAAAGGATGTAGGCAATGTGCAGTAAAGAAGAAATTTCCTCTCCTTGCGTCATTATGTACAAAATCAAAGAGGTAGAAAGGACAAGATCTAATGCTGTAGTGTTAATTTAATAGTGGATATATTCTTTAATGGTAATCATACACAGCATTGGAATGGAACTTAGAAGGTGTATATCCTTCCATCCCACATGTGTTTTTTGTGGTAATGTGAAATAAGAAGACCATTAAATTATTAATATGAGCCCGGGTTATAGTGGGCTTCTGTTCAGAGCAAAACCCAGGCCATTTAACTAGTGCCCCCCTGCTTCCATCCAGCACCATTTGGGATTCAAAATGAATACCAGGAACTGAGGGGATTAAAGTTAAGCAAGCAGTTATGACATTTATACTAATTACTGATGGTTAGAAATATGGATTGGGGTACTATAATTATGAGCGTCACATGTCTCTGTTAATACAGCACTCCTTTATAAACGTGCCACACCCCCACGGTCCTAGACCACTCGTAAACTGAGTCCAAGCAAAACAAGTCTGTATTTGGTCCAGAGCTGACGAATCCAAATTACAGTAGACAATAGCTGTCTGTCTGTGTAAGGGGTCCCTTTGGCTGGCAGTCAGCTGGGTCCATGAAAAGAGGCTGTCACATGTCTCCATGCTACCTCACATCTTGTTAATTTGTTAGCATGAATTTTCATCCATCACTGGCTGATGAAAGTGAATTTCTCATGGAGTAGGAACTCCAGCGAGGCTGTAACATTTGGGGATAGAGCAATACTTATCAGGGCTGCCTCTGTAGCTCCAGCCCCCTCCATTCAGATACATGCTGATCAGTCATCATGCCTAAAAAATCTCAACATAAACAGATGGTTGTCTCCTGCTGACCTGTGACAGAACTTCACGCTTCCACTCAGAGACCTCCAGAATATCAATATCATCCAGAGCTTGCTGTGCCTCAAAGGACTGTAAAACCATAGCTAGTGACCAGTACCACCTCATAGGACCTGAGCCCCTCTCCCCCAAGAAAAAATTAATTTAATTTTGTACCTGTGTCTTAGCATGGGGTGACTTCTTCACAACCTGTCTGAAGTGCCCAGTTTTTTGGGGGAGAATAAAATCAAGCCCATTGCTAGACAGTATCATCTGTTGCCCTTGAAGTGAAACATCCCCCTTGAGAGCATAGAAAACTAATTTTTATCGCGGTCAGACATTTCCATTTTCCTTTCAAGGCCCTTCCACCTTCACACAGCAAACACGTGGCACATGGAGCTTGGATGTTTGGACCCTCCAACTACACACAATGAGTCCCCTCCATGCTATTGTGTCCTGCAGCCTTGGAACAATTCAGGGGGTTGCTTGGCCATGTCACAGGCAATGAACATTAGTGCTCAGAACATCAAATGCACCTTGTCCTTTTTCTGTTATGTTTTGCACATGTGGACTAGACTATTACAAAGATCAAGGAGAACAAAGGCATGGGCCACCTAGACAAAGCTGTCTGTTCCAGTTGGAAACATGCACTATTCATTGTTTTTGCCCCGTTTGGTTGCTGTGTCATATACATAGATGGCAGCTGGTCTGCATGTCCCATTTTTACACTGGTATTTTGTATTTAAATTCATGCTTATAATAGTGTTCAGTTTGCACAGAGGGCTTCATTAACAAGTGGAACTTCATTACGCTACTGCATGAGGTGTGGGTTCAAGTACATGGTCAAGCTCAAAAAACTTTTAAAAATGCAATGTGTCATCATGGGTCTTCATAAGCATACAAAAATTCTCTATGGTTCAGCACCGTGAGCAATTCAGTGTGTGTGTGTAGAAAGGTACAGAGCAGTGTTCACAAAAATCATAATACCTAATTCATTAAAAAAATTCTCTTATCTTTTTCTGTCTGTGGGACAGCTCAATTACAAATATACTTCCCTCCCTCTTCTGCATGGGATCAAGTAAACCTATTCTGTGAGCGCATAAAGCATCCCTCATTTCTGCTGCACATGGGGATGTAGACCCAGTTAAGACAGGCGCACTGTTTGGCTGTGTGCACCACTTCAGTAATCTAGCAGTTCCTTGAGTCCACGCCTGGTGAAAAGATTCACCCTTAGCCTCTCTCTCTCATTGGGCAGAATGCCACAGGTCACAGTAATGTGGACAGCATTGGTGACGCTGGCATCCAAATGGTTGAAGAATGTGCTGAAAGAATTTCAACCGTCTTCCTACAGCTACTGAATGTGTAGCTGAACTTTCTTCTGCCAGCCCTCTGCAAATCAGGTTCAGGGCTAGGACTGTAATTTGCCCCCCTTTTTTTTCTTTTAAATAAAAAATCATGGAGCAGTCACTAAGTTTAGCAAGAAGCACAGGTTACTAAGTTTACCGTGACTGCTCGCTGATTTTTTATTTTTAAAAAAATGCCCTCCTCACCCCAGGGAGGGGGCACCAACCACCCTCTGCACCAGCCCTATAACTCTAATCCCACCTCAAGAGGGGGGCAGATCCTGAGGTAGGCACTGGAGAGCAAGCCTGCCCCACACTCATCCTAGGCAATGGTAGCTCCTGTCCCCTTAGGCCTCCCCTCAGGCTTGCAGACTCAGTGTTTCCAAGCCCACTCTTGAGCATCCACACTGCATTTTAAACCCATGCCTTCCAACTGTGCATCCATGCTGCATTACACAGACCTCAGTCAGTCCATCTGCTTCTAGAGGCGTATCCCAGGGTTTATAGTTCCCTTGTTAAATGTAACTATTCTAGGTCTTGCTTCATAGTGGATTTTGGGAGAATTTGTCTGTTCATCCTGCATGACTTGACTGGCAGTGGTTTGAGCCGGCTGCTACATCCAATTAAGCCATTTTTGAATCTGCACACTGCCAGCAGCCAGAGCCATCAACAGCCTGGTGGAAGAACTTCTCCAGCTCACACTGTCAGTCCTATTTCAGGAATCGGAGCATCTGAGAGATACTGGTGGACACTTTGGCAGCAGTATTTGACATGCCAAAGGCACCTGTCAGAAGGGGGCACTGGCATGCCTGCTATTACGCCCCAGAAGCTGCTCGTGCCTGTTGTCATAGCCACACATTCCCTTTATGTAAACCAGCACTTCTGAAGCAGGGCTATGAGCACAAACTAGTGGGATCACATCACCCTGCAGAAATGGGATGACTAGCAGTGGCTCCATAACTTTTTGTCTAAAGAAGGTTTGGGATTAGTTTGCCCTGACCCCTCAGTACCAGGACACACTGGAGGGAAGCCATGTTGAGCCAGAAGTGTGTCGCTGTAGCTATCTGGAAGCTAGCTACCCCAGACTAATACAGGTCTATTGCTAACCAGGTTAGAGTTGGAAAGTCAACTGTGCAGGTGGTTGTGGGAGGTTTGTGAGGTGATTTGTGGTATATCCAAAAATGGTCAGCATTGCATATATTCCTGAAATAATTGCTGGTTTTGAGAGAATAGACTTTCCAAATTGGGCCAGGGTCACTGATTGGGCTCATGTGCTCATAGTTTGCCATCTGTAAGGAGATGGTATAGAATTGTAGGCCTGGAAGGGACCTCAAGAGGTCATCTAATCCAGTCCTCTGCACACATGGTAGGACTAAATATTTTCTAGACCACCGCTGACAGGTGTTTGTCTAACCTGCTCTTAAAAATCTGCAAGGCTGATTTTTCTCTGTCTATTACTTTTTTTTCCTGTGTGTGATTTTCCCAAAAGCTGAGTCACTGGCTAAGGAATAGGGGTAGCATGAATAAACTTGACCATAAAAATTCCTTTGAGCTGAACTTTATTATGGTAATTTTCTATGGAAATCTTTAATTTAGAACGTGAAATCAAATCATCTTTGGATGGGGACTATTATCCAGGCCTGCAATACACCGTGCTCTCAGGTTAGAGACCTTACATGCCTAAAAATCTAACCTTCCCTACAAGTTAACTTTTAAACACGTGGTTCCTTTTCAGCTAGGCTACACACCAGCTCTTGAGGCAACCCCTTTCCTTACCCTGCTGAGTCTCCTTTCTTCATGCTTTCTTCCTCACCAACCTCAGCTGTCACTTGTGTGCTGGATCATCCTGTAAATATTTCAGAAATAATCACTCAACCAACCCACCCCCAAAAACCACAAAACGAAATAACCCAACTTGTATGTGACTTGTGCTCTCCCAACAGCAGGATTCTGTTTCCCCTCCTCCCTGTAGTTTATTACCTTTTCTCCTTATAGCCTAAATTAGTTTGTAAGCAGCTCAGAGCAAGGGTCTTATCTAGGAAGTGCCATTCATACCAAACATGTTAGCTAAATAAAAAATCAACGTAAGATTCCTGCTGGCTGTTTATGCATTCGTCTGCCAGCCGGTAACCTTCCTAAGAACAGGTGGCAGGCAGAGCAGACTGGCAGTGTACTGTGTGTACTGTACTTGAAATCAAGAAAAGCTGGTCTAATTTTAGATCCTCCCCCCTGGACAATTTCTCCATAGCATTCAAAAGAAGCCAAAAGTGGTTCAGCAGATACTTCACTGACTGTTGCTTTACATGTGCCCTTCTTGATTACTCTGTTACTGGCTGGTAATCTGATAACAAGTACTTAATTTACACCAGATACGGGACAGTCATTTACTGCCTAGACTGTGGCCTGCAAGACCCCTTTTATATGTTAATTGATTCGAGTGATGTTTAAAAAAATACATTTGTAGAAGTAGAGATACAGCTTAAAGTGCAAAGCTTTCCCCTCCTTACATTACACAGAGGATGATTTAAAACTAAAAATCACTTAAAGATTTGACTCAGTCTTGATTTAGATGAATCCTAAATTGGAGGAGTTCAGGAAAATCTATCATAAGCTCTTTGAGGCACGAATAGTGTCTTCATTGCATTTATACAGTGCCTGGAACAGTAGGATCTCTGTGTACCACCACAAAGTAATGATGACATGGCCAATGTATTAATGTGAATAAAATGGGTCTGTCCAAAATGGCTACATGATGTCCAACCTTTGAAATACACTTCTAACTTATTTGTATTATCATAGCGTCTAGGAGCCCTATTCATTGACCAGGACCCTGCTGTGCTATGTTATGAACAGGCAGTGGTAGGAGACGGGATCAAGA